>NC_081563.1:28512780-28530602 GCF_022355385.1 Mustela nigripes | reverse complement strand
ATATATATATATATATATATATATATATATATATATATATATATATATATTTATTTATTTATTTGACACACACACAGAGAAATCACAAGTAGGCAGAGAGAGGGGGGAAGCAAGCTCTCCAATGAGCAGAAAGCCTGATGCGGGACTCCATCCCAGGACCCTAAAATCATGACCTGAGCTGAAGGCAGAGGCTTAACCCACTGAGCCACCCAGGCACCCAAGACTAAATTTTTAACAAAAGATCTGTTAAGCTTCTGTGGAAGAATGGAACATAGGGGAATATCTAAGATTTTTTAAAGAAGTTACCTAGGTATGATACACCAGTGTGTTAGCAGTGGAGATAGAATGAGGTAAACTTATTTAGGTTATGCTTTGAAAGGACAATTCATACATATATTGAGATATTGGATGTGTGATAGAAGGAAAAATAAGAAACTGAGGTTCTAGGTTTTTGCCTTAAGCTGCTGGATGGATGGTCAAGCATGTGTGCTGCGATCTTGGTTAGGTTTGGGATCCATGTTAAAACTGGGATCCCTCTGAGATATCAAAGTGGAGAGAGAAAATTAACTATTGCATGTAAGTCCCTAGAGCTCTCAAGAGCCCTCTGGACTGCAGATACAGTTATTTGTGAGTGGTTGATAGATAAAAATCCAGTCAGGAAAAATACACAATCTACCATTGAGTAAAACAGTCTGTTCTAAGAGTCTCTACATTATTAAGTAACAGAATCTAATGGGTTAATATCTGTAGACTATGGAAATAAAATTATGGACCAATAACTGATAGCATGTCAAGCTATGATCATACATGAAGGCAAGAATAAGCAATTCTGGTTACATACAAACTATAAAAGTATTATACTTTCTATCCCCACCTTTAAAAGAGAATACTTAAAGTCATGCTTCCAACTAACTGAAAATGAATCAAAATTTAGTATTCAGTAAAGATGATGCTGTGCTTTTATATTCCCTTTCTAGAAATAGATCCTAAAAAAAAAAATAATCTGAAATATGGATGCAAATTTATGCACAAAAATGTTCATGTAGAATTTTTGTTAATAATGAAAACTGTAATCGATGTTAGGAGGATATCCATATGGTGGAATGCTAAGAAGACATTGAAAATTATGTTTATGAATAATTTAAATTATGTAGAAAAATGATTATGAAACACAGTTAAGTGGGAAAAAAGCAGGATGCCAAATTATAGGTGCAGTATCATCTCTGTCAATATGTGTAGAAAAACACCCTGGAAGAGAGAGATTTTAATATTATCGGTGTTTGCCTCTGGGAGACGGAATTACTTTTCCCATTTCCTTGTTGTATTTTGTATTTGTATGACTTCTAAATCAGTATTACTTACATAAATAGAAAGTCCTATTTAGAAAGTTTAAAACTTAAAGTTTAAAGCTTGAAAAGGCACAAAAAGTCTCTGGAAACATGGGATAACTGATATGATATAATGCCAAGTGAAAAAGCAGAATAAAAATTCAGTAGGCATTACTGTTTCAAATACTAAAAAAAAAAAAACAAGTAAATATATGAATGTGGAGACAATCACAAATAAAATAATGCTGTCATCAGTATCAATAGGAGTTAGAGAATACTATGAATTTAAGTCACTTGTGAGTAGGGAAATAAATGCAAAATTCCAACAGTTACTACTGGTACTCCCTTCAAGACTACAGGTTTATGAATGCAGAGATTATTGCCAAGAAGGAAGAGTTTAAATAGAGTGTATGTAGTGAGAGAAAAGAGAAAAGGAGAACAGGCAAAGCTCAGGAAAGAAAAAAAAATCAATCCCAGAAAAAGAACATCCAATACTAAATGCAAAAACTGAACAGAAATTAGGGACTGATAGTTCATAACACTAGCTGGAGCATTACTACTGGGAAAGAAGAGGTAACCTGTCTCTACTTGGTGTAATTGGGGGAGAAGGGAGTAAAAAATAGAAGTAAGAGGGAAAACTGTAGGTCCTCCAAAAACAGCAGAGAGCCACAAAACAAGCCAATGGACTCTTCCTCCATCATCGATGACAACCATTAGTGAAGCTACACGTCACTATACTGGCAGAAGAAAACACTCTTAAGAACCCTGTCCATAAATGCCTCAAAAACAATCAAAATCAGAGCAGTTCCATATCAAACTACACAAAAAAGAGAACAGAAGGTAGTTCATCTATTAGAAAGTTTCCTACGTTTTCAGCCAAAAGGAAAACAAAACAGTCTTAAATAAATTAAGCAGTCTTATGCAATCAGGTACATTAAAAAAAAAAAAAAAGATTCTGAATTCAAGAATTAAGAACAAAAATATACAAATACAAAAGAATGTGACATTCTTTTGTAATAATTCTACTAACGTGAGAGTTAGTAGAATTCAGGAAAGAAACTGAAAAATTTTTTAAGTAGCAGAAATGAAGGATAACTTTAATAAGGCACATTGCAAGAAAGCAGGAATATAACCATAAAAATAAACACAATAGCAAAAAAATGAACGCCTGGAAACGTGGTTAAAATGGAAGACATGCAAAGAAATTTAACTGAAATCCATTAATAGAATAACAAAACAATGGAACTTATATGACAGCAGTTAAAAAAAAAAAAACTTCAAACAAAAATAAAATGTGTATATCAGTATGTTTAAAGAACTCACTATGTCCTTGGAAAAACTTGAGTCAGAGTGATCACTCCATGACATACTAAGGTAAAATTATAGGATTTATTTATTTATTTATTTTAAAGAGTTATTTATTTATTTATTTGACAGAGAGAGAGAGAGAAAACGAGATCACAAGTAGGCAGAGAGGCAGACAGAGAGGGAGGAGGAAGCAGGCTCCCCGCCGAACAGAGAGCCTGACGTGGGACTCAGTCCCAGGACCCTGAGATCATGACCTGAGCTGAAGGCAGAAGCTTTACCCACTGAGCCACCCAAGTGCCCCAAATTATAGGCTTTATTTATTTTATTTTATTTATTTATTTTTTTAAAGATTTTATTTATTTATTTGACAGAGAGAAATCACAAGTAGATGGAGAGGCAGGCAGAGAGAGAGAGAGGGAAGCAGGCTCCCTGCTGAGCAGAGAGCCTGATGTGGGACTCGATCCCAGGACCCTGAGATCATGACCTGAGCCGAAGGCAGCGGCTTAACCCACTGAGCCACCCAGGCGCCCCAAATTATAGGCTTTAAGGACAAAATCTTTGTGCCTGCAGGTAAAATGACCAACTTATTTTTGTGAGTAAGAAATCAAGATGGGTACCCCAAATTTCAAGAACACATCAGCTATAGCAAAGTGGTGGTAGAGAAAGATTAAAAAATGTCATCACCTCTAGCCGACCTGTTCTTCAACTGTCAAATGCGTGAAATCTTCTGAAGAAGTCTGTTAGAGGATGAGCTTCACCCTGGGGAAGCTCAATGATAGTAAATATGTAACATTTAATTTTAGATCTAAGACTATAAAAGGACCAAGGACATGGTAGAATAAGAATATATAAACATTCCTGAAAGGTACAGAAATAATGCAACTAAGAAACGGGAGGAAAAGGAGAAAGGATAAAGTAGAAATATTAATAACATTAATTAATGTTATTAATTAATAACATTAATTGTTAGGTGATGGCTGAATATCAAAGAATACCATTTATGTATGTATGTACGTATGTATGTATGTATTTTGGGAGAGAGTGAGAAGGGGATAAAATCTCACACATTCTCCACTTAGCATGAAGCCAGAAGCAGGGCTTGATCTCAGGACTGTGAGATTATGACTTGAGCCAGAATCAGGAATAGAATGCTTAATTGGTTGAACCACCCCAGGTGCCCAAAGAATGCTATTTAAAATTGGCAATGCATGTAGGAAAAAGATTAAATTAGAATGGAATATTAAGGGTACTACTAAACATGACTACAAAAGTAATTACTATTTTAAAAGGTTCAATTTTCAGGGGTGCCTTTGTGGCTCAGTCAATTAAGTGTGTGGCTCCTGATTTTGACTCAGGATCTTAGGATCATAAGATTGATCCCTGCTTTTGGCTTTGCGCTCAGCAGGGATTTCTTCCTCTCTGCCCTCTCCTGCCCCCCTCCCAGCTCAAATAGTTAAATAAATCTTAAAAAAATAAGAAATGTGCAAACTTACCCAAGCACACACATAACGGTGAGAGGAAACACAGTAAACATAATAGGCACAGTAAGTAGGATATAAAGCGATAGAGCAGAGTTGAGACAAAGCATGTCACTTATATCAGTAATTATGAATGACCTCAAATCACGAAAGAAAATGATTTTCAAACTGTTAGGAAAACCTACCCATATATGGCACCTTTGAAGTCAATTGAATCAAAAGGCTAAAATGATTAAGAGATGGTTAAAAATAAACTGGGTAACGGAAAGAAGCAACCAGATAGGGGTGGGGGAGAAAGAAAAGAAAAAAAAGGAAACATTCAGTGAGGTAAAGGATGCTTTTTATTGCTAAAAGTTACAGTTTTTGATGAACAGTTAACAGATATGAATATCTATGTGAGACATAATAGGAATCCATGAATCCAAACTGAGACATATTCAGATTAATAGATATTATGATAAATGATAGATAGGCAGACAGAGGAGGTGAGGGAAAGCTTCTTATGATGAAATATCAACTAATATGAAAGAAATAATGTAGAAAATTATAGTTTTATAATTATCAGAGTGAACACTGATGCAGGAATAATTATTCATGTAAAGTTAGCATCCTGGAGGATGACCAGGTTTGATGAGGACAGGATATGGACATAGTCTTAGAATTAATATAAAATTTATATATAAGATTATATTAATATATGCAAACTATACTGTGCAGAAACTAGATAATTCCTTAATGAAATGAAGTATAAATGTGTATCATGTATCTTGTAATGTGGCACCTTAAAGACTGATTCTAATTGAGGGCCACTCTCTGAAATACTGCCCTTATTCTTGAAATACATCAAGGTTGGGATGCCTGGGTGGCTCAGTTGGTTGGACGACTATCTTTGGCTCAGGTCATGATCCTGGAGTCCCGGGATTGAGTCCTGTATTGGGCTCCCAGCTCCATGGGGAGTCTGCTTCTCTCTCTGACCTTCTCCTCGTTCATGCTCTCTCTCACTGTCTCTCTCTCAAGTAAATAAATAAAATCTTAAAAAAAAAAAAAGAAATACATCAAGGTTGTGAAAGATAAAGACTAAGAATAACTGTTCCAGATTAAAGAAGACTGAAATATATCAACTAAATAGAAAAGAGCTCCTGGATCTGTCTTGAACTGGAAAAAAAATTCTATAAAGTATATTACTGAGATAAGTAGGAAATGGCTGGTAGGTTCGGTAAAGTATTGTATTGAAGTTAAATTTCCCGAAATTGAAAAATGTAAGAGATGTGGAGAACAGTAAAAAGAGAGCAGTGTAGAGGTGATTATTGGTAGAGTGAGTCAATGGTCACTCTTGAATACACTCTCTAAGAATTACTAGAAGTTCTGGTTTAATCCAGTTTCTTGATACATTCTTGTTTGGTAATATGGGGCAGCTATGGAATGGAGCAGCTCAATTTCCTATTCCTATATTATGACCTGAGCCTGGAATACGAACATGTTCTTGCAACTTCACTGAGTTGGAATGTTTGGGGTCATCAGTGAAAAGGAAGACTTAAAACCCATGCCCACTAGTAACTGGGCCAAACAGCATGATCCTGAGGTACCTGGAGGGACATTTCCCTAAATATGGACATTCTAAAATAGAAAACACACCAGTCTGTCATAAACCTAGAAATATGAATACTTTGTGTGTGATTTGAAATATCCCTTCTTTCAATAGAGAGGAAAAAAGTGAGAAAAATACATACAAGCATGAAGTGATCCCATCATTTTTACTGTTCTGACAATTTTATACATGAAATAAGTTTTAATGCATTAATTTTTTGTTCTTTCATTCAAGAGGCATTCGTTGAGTCATCTTAGCTGTTAGATGTCAAACTGAAATGCTTCTGAATATTCTGTTCTTGAATTATTTTTCTTCTCACCATTTCTATTTCCTAACTGTTGTGACTACTTAACTTTATCTCCCATATAATCTGCCCAACATGTTACCTTGAGATTTGTTTTCATTAAATATAAATCTGACCGTGCTCCACGATTTTAATTGTTTCCTTGTTTTGTAGGGTAAAGCCAGCTATATCATCACAGTATACACATTGTTCTGAAACTTCCTTTTGGTTGATGCAGAATTACATTCTGTTCTCTGAAAAAACCATATCCACATGTATCTTTGCTTTCGTACGCCTCTTTTGGGGGGTTATTTTCCTTATGCTTCTGGGAAACTGAGGCCTTGATCGAAACGCTCTTTTTCTCATCAAACAATATCAAGAGGTCCCAGATCTGGGTTTTCATGGTGCATTGTACCTGGACTCTTCTGTACTAGAATTTGTTTCTAAATATGCCTTTCCCTGGGCCATCGCTTCTGTGATGCAGGCTTCGCATCTCATCCCTGTGATTTGTACAATATTTGGATGTTATTACAGTTTTAATAAATATTTGTCAAATTAAAAGATAATATTTACTAGGACTACGTAACTAAGTCAACTGGAGAAGAAAATAAGATGTTAGGAGAATGGTATCTAAAAGAAAATCCCCCAAAGACTTCAGAAGCAAGAGCACATGTTGCACAAATGGTCTGAATGCATGTACCGCCCATTAAAAAGTTTCAAATTGTACCTAATGATACTCCGTTAACAACACCCAAGATGATTTTGAAAACATTAAAGATGTTGGACAGAATTAGACATCTGGCTTGAAATAATTCCAGAGGGATACGGACAGGCAATCTCTTTGAAGTAAAAATGTTTATGCAACACAGAAGAATTATCAAATACCCTACCTACTGCCAAAGAGCGGCTGTAGCCAAATATTAAATAATGTGAAAAGAGAAAATGAGGCTGCAATTCTCTCAATGGGATATAAACCAAGAAAAGGTCTTATTTCAGACAGTGTATTTAGACACAAGCAATGCATTCATTCAATAGTATTCTCTTTTCACACAAAACAACATGAGAAAAATGAACAGAAAATACAATTTTGCATTTCAAAAATTTAACTCAGAATAATGTCTCTTTATCATTTTTGAGTAATGCTTTGATTTCAGTCAAGGGGAGTATTAAAAAATAAGACTTTAATTACTAAGTACGTAACTTTTTCTGTTTATATTGTTTTTTCATTTTTTTTTCTTTTAAGTAGACCTTTGTGAATACTTCAAATGATGCATTTATTCAAAGTACTTAGGACTATGAGCAGAATAAGAATTTTTTTTCATGGCACAGTTTCTCTTATTTATATACATAACAACACTTACCTTTAGCAAAGAGGCTTTGAGAGGTAAGTAAAAAGTAGATAATGTACAGAATTTATAAGCGCCTTCAGGATATCTTTATATTCCTTTGTCCTCCTCCCTCCGCAATGCAGAATTTGAGTCAAGATTCCTTTCAAACTACATCATAAACAAGTAAAATTCTTATTTCACTGGCTCAATCAACCTCTCTGATTTGAATAGACTTCCTGTGTCTTGAAATTATGGCAGGATTATGACTTATTTTATTTGATTAAGCATATGAATAGTAACCCACCCACTTCTATGAGTGAACAATCCAGGTTCCTCAGGGAATGATAATAATAACAGTAATAAGTAATAATACTTAACATTTACTGAGCAATTACCATGTGTTGGTATTTTATTAAGGGATTTACATGTATTTTCTCACAACAGCTCTGAGAAGGGGGAAATATCATCTATATTTTATACATGAGGAAAGTCAGTACAGCGTGCTTTACTTTCCCAAGAGCCACGTGAAGTGGAGAAAAAAAAGACATGATCCAGTTCTGGTAACGTAAGAAGACCATGAACTCACTTCCTCCATGAATATACCAAATCTATACCTATTTTTAGGGCAATTCCTTCTGAAGAAAAACCAGGGACAGATGAAGCAGCTTCTGCACAGCAAATGATTAGAGACCACGTAGAGAAGACCAAAAGAGACCAAGACACAGTTACAAGGGGAATCCCCATGTCCAACACTATGGTGGGGAGGGACAGTACTGAGAGACAGCAGATTTGTGTGCCATGGGGCACAGGAAAAAAAAACATGGTTTAGAAGGGCAACTAGAACATAAAGGAAGTAGGCCTAGAACCCTGAAAAGCAGCAGAGGAGTTGCTGGAACTCTCCTTGGGTCAGAGGAGCTGGCAAACCCTACAGTTACCTCCTAGCCTGCTGGCTCAGGGAGTCTTGGGCTCCTAATCCACACCAGTTTAGGATGCCCTAGGGCACTGAAAAAAAAAAAAAAAAGCCAGTTTATAGGAGCAACTAGAATATAAAGGAGTTAGCCCTAGACTCCTACCAAATGGTCAAGGAGCTGCTGGAACTCTCTTTGGGTCAGAGGGGCTGGTGAATACCACAGTTTTTTTTTTTTTTTTTTTCTACTCTACCTTAACAGCATGGATGAGAGCAGGATCCAGGCTTCCTAGCTGGCCTACCACTTAACTGCATTCTGGGCCCTTAGTCTACACCAACATAAGCCTTTCCACTAAGGTGGTCCCAGGACAGTGCACACTGGTCAGTGCTCACCAGAACTCTAGGCATTGTACCAAGGTGACATAGGTACAAAACAACTCAGAACACTCCGGGTTCACATCCCTCTGGCTCCAGCTGGCATGTTAGGGCAACTCTAGCACCTAGTGCTCTGGGACCTGCAGCTCATTCCTGCTTTGGCTCCAGCAACCCTGCCAGAGCACCCCCTCATGGGAGCACATCAGCCTCGCTCCAGGACCCTGCCAGGGTGCTGTCTGCATAAACAGCCCTGGGACTCTTAACCCGCTGCAGCCACAGATCCAGCCAGCCAAAGTCAGTAGGCACACACAAAATACAGGGAATGACTATACACAAGACCATTTCTTCAAGTTTAGAAGTGGTTGCTCTGCCTAATTCACAGAGAAACAAAAACAAACAAAAAAAGTCAAGCAAAAGGAGGACAGAGGAATATTCTTCTAACAAAAGAACAAGATGTTATGTACAAACTTAATGGTAACCACAAATCAAAAACCAGTAATAGATACGCAAAAAACCGAGAAAGAAATACCAAAGAAAGCCAACTTATCACAAGAGAAATGAACAAGGAAGAAAGGAACAGAGAAGAACTGCACATACAACCATAAAACAAGTAAAAAATAAAATGGTTATCACTAGTAGTAGTAGTAATCAGTAACTACTTCGAAGTAAATGGACTATATGCTCCAATTAAAAGACACACAGGGTGACAGAATGGATTAAAAATAAGACCAATCTACATGCTGTCAACAAGAGACACATTTCAGACCCAAAGATACATACAGATTGAAAGTGAGGGGATGGGGCGCCTGGGTGGCTCAGTGGGTTGAAGCCTCTGCCTTCAGCTCAGGTCATGATCTCAGGGTCCTGGGATCGAGTCCTGCATCGGGCTCTCTGCTCAGCGGGAAGCCTGCTTCCTCCTCTCTCTATATATATATCTGCCTGCCTCTCTGCCTGCTTGTGACCTCTGTCTGTCAAATAAATAAATAAAATAAACAAAAAAACAAAAAACAAAACAAACTCCCCACAAACAAAAGTCTAGGACCAGATGATTTTATAGGTGAATTCTACCAAACATTTAAAGGAGAGTTTATACCTGTTCTCTTAAAAAAAAAAAAAAAAAAAGAAAGAAAGAAAAAACAATAGAAGAGTTGGGAAAACTTATACGCTCATTCTACAAGTCCAACATTACCCTGATACCAAAAAGACACTACAAAAGAAAACTACAGGCTAATATCCTTCATGAACATAGGTACAAAAATTATCAACAAAATACTCGTGAACCACATTCCACAATTCATTACAAGGATCATTCACCATGATCAAGTGGGATTTATTCTGGGCATACAGATGATTTAATATTCACAAATTGTCAATGTGATACACAACATTGACAAAATGAAGGGTAAAAGCTGTATCATTTCAAAAGATGTGGAAAAAACATTTAACAGAATTTGACATCCATTCAAGATAAAAACTCTCAACAAAGTGGGTTTAGTGGAAACATACTTCAACATAATAAAGGCTATATATGAAAACCCAAAGCTAACAACACTGGTGAAAATCTGAGAGATTTTTCCTCTATGAACAGGAAAAGGACAAGGATTTTCACTCTCTCTAGTTTAAATCAATATAATACTGAAAATGTTAGACACAGCATCAGACAAGAAAAAGAAAATGCAACCACATTGTCAAGGAAGAAGTAAAACCATCACTATTTGCAGATGATATGATACTACACGTAGAAAACACAAAAAACTCGACCAAAGAACTATTAGAGCAAATAAATTCAGTAAAGTTGTAGGACAAAATATACAGAATTCACTTGGGTTTCTACACACTAATGATGAAGGAGCAGAAAGAAAAATTAAGAAAACACTTCCAGTTACAGTTGTACACAAAGAATAAAATACCTAGGAATAAACTTAGCTAAAGAAGTAAAGGACCTATACTCTGAAAACTACAGAACATCGATAAAAGAAATTAAAGATGACACAAGTGGAAAGACTTACCATGCTCATGAATTGGAAGAATATTGTTAAAATGTCTGTACTACCAAAAACAATGTACAGATTCAGTGTAATCTTTATCAAAATATTTCACAGAGGTAGAGCAAATACTAAAAGTGGTATGAAACCACAAAAAAATTCCAAATAGGCACAGCAGTCTTGAGAAAGCACAAAGCTAGAGGTATCACAATCCCAGATTTCAATATAAACCACAAAATTTTGTCAAAATAGTATGAAACTGACACAAAAACAGACATATAGATCAACAGAATAGAATAGGAAATTCTATAATAAACCTAAACTTATATGGTCAATTAGCCTATGATATAGGAGGCACAAATATACAATAGGAGCAAAATAGTCTCCTTAGTAAATGGTGTGGGGAAAATTAGAGAGTTAACATGCAAAAAGTGAAACTACTACTCTTTTATACCACACACACACACACACGCACACTCTCTCTCTCTCTCTCTCTCTCTCCAGAAAGAAAGATAAAGGAAAAAACCAACCAGCCAACCGACCAAACAAACAAAAAAACAAAACAAAAAAAATGCTCAGAATGAATTAAAGACCTAAATGTGAGACCTGAAACCATAAAAATCCTAGAAGAAAACATAGGCATTAATGTCTTAAACATTGGTCTTAGCAACATTTTTCTAGATCTGTCTCCTCAGGCCAGGAAAACAAAAGTAAAAATAAACAACTGGGATTACACCAAAATAAGAAGGAAAAAAGGAAAGGAAACCATCAACAACAACAAAAAGGCAACTACTGGATGGGAGAAGACATTTGTAAATGATGTATCCAATAAAAGGTTAATATTCAAAATATATAACAAACTTACACAACTCAACACCAAAAAACCCCCCAAATAATTTGATGAAAAAAAAATGGGCAGGGGATCCGCACAGACATTTTTTCAATGAAGACATACAGAAGGCCAACAGACACATGAAAACATGCTTGACATTACCAATCATCAGGGAAATGCAAATTAAAACCACAGTGTGGTATTACCTTACACCTGATCAGAATGGCTAGAATCAAAAAGACAAGAAGTACCAAGCTTTGTAAGGATGTGGAGAAAAGGGGATCCTTGTACACTATTAGTGGGAATGTAAGTTGGTTCAGTAACTACGGAAAACAGTATGGAGACTTCTCAAAAAAATAAAATGGAATTACCATATGATCCAGTAATTCCACTCGTGGGTATTTACTTGATGAACATGAAAACATTCCTTTGAAAAGATATATGCACCCCTATTACTGCGGCATTATTTATAATAGCGAAAACAGAGGCAACGCAAGTGTCTATCAACTGATGACTGTATAAGGAAGTTGTGATATAAACATAATGACATTACCCAGACACACACAAACAAAAAAACAAAAAAAAAAGAAGAAGAAGAAAAAAATGAGATCTTGCCATTTGGGACAATATGGATGGACTAGAAAGTATTAAGCTAAGTGAAATAATTCAGACAAAGACAAATACCATATGATTTCACTTATGTGTGGAATCTAAGAAAACAGAAGAAGTAAATAAACAATAAAAGCAGAAACAAGCCCCTAGATGTGGAGAACAAACTGGTGGGTGCCAGAGCGGGTGGAGGTGAGGAGACTGGCAGAGTGTCTGAGCGGAGCGGAAGGTACAGGCGTTATGTTATGGAATGAGTAAGACAGGGGATGAGAGGAATAAAACAATGGTGCTGTAACAGTGGTACATGGTTCCAGATGGTAGCTACACTTGTGGGTAAGCAAGCCTAAGGGAGAATTGTTCAATCACTATGCTGCACACCAAAATAGATTTGTGTGTGAACTATACTTAAATTTTAAAAAAGCTAAAAAAATTACAACGTAGTAATAAACACACCAAAGACAGCTAAATTTTAAGGAGAGCTGAAGTGATGCACAAATATACAAAACTAGAGAGTGAACAGCCAGGGTCTGAATCCAGGTCTCTCTGAACCCTAAACCCAGTGACTTATTAGCAACATGCTATCTCCCTTGATGGACTTATACTCCTACACACAAATGTGTGAGAAAATTCATAATCTCACTCATTCTCTCCTTTTTCTATCACCACAGCAATTTCGTACTTTCTGGGGTCAGCCATAGGCACCCGAGATGAAGGGCTCCACCCAGCTTCTCTCAGTCCTGCTGTCAATGGTACATCATTGTATCCAACTAAATCGTGTGTTTCCGTTTGAGGCATTTTTAAGTTTAACCCTATAAATCTACAATGTATGAGGCTCAAAACTTAAAAAGGGGAAGTAGGTCCAGTTTGCCCACAATTGTGAATAAGTGCTTGATGGGTAGTTTACAGTTTATTCAGGTATGCTATCTGGCATTTTCAAGTCTCAAAGAATATGCTTCCTTGGAGATGCTGACAATTGTCTCCCATCCAAGTACTAACCAGGCCCGACCCTGCTTAGCTCCCGAGAGGCTGACATTTGTAATATGCATTCCCAATTTCTTTACTTCCACACACAATTTTGAAAAATATATTCTTCAGTGATTTTTTTTTTTTTAGGATTTTATTTATTTGTCAGAGAGAGAGAGAGCAGAAGCAGGGGAGTGGCAGGCAGAGGGAGAAGCAGGCTTTGTGCTGACCAAGGACCCCAACACAGGACTCGATCCCAGGATGCTGGGATTATGACCTGAGATGAGGGCAGATGCTTAACTGAGCCACCCAGGCTTCCCTTCATGGATTTTTTTCCCCCTCTGTTCTGCTTATGTCTCTTTGGCTAGATTAAAAATCTACTTCAAACACTACCTTTTTTTTTTTTTTTAAATTATGTTAGTCACCATACAGTACATCATCAGTTTTTGATATAGTGTTCCATAGCACTGTTAACACTAGTGCTCCATGCAGTACATGCCCTCCTTAATACCCATCCCTGGGATCACCCGTTTCCCCATCCCCCTCCCCTTTGGAACCCTCAGTTTGTTTCCTGGAGTCCATAGTCTCTCATGGTTCCTCTCTCCCTCTGACTTACCCCCCCCCTTCATTTTTCCCTTGTTCTCCTAATGTCCTCCATGCTACTCCTTATGTTCCACTTGAAACCATTCAAGTCAAGAAAGACTATTATCATATATGATAATTGTCTTTCTCTGCTTGACTTCTTTCTGTTTACAAATCATTTACAAAGCATTTGTGTTTCCCTAAAGATTCATTAAATAGATTTTATTTTTAAAAATCTAATCTAATAATAAAAAAAAACTTCTGCATACAAAATCTTCCTATACCTACACTAGTACTTAGCTTTAACCCTTTCCTTAAATGTATGACTTAATGGGTGATTTCACTGTTACACTTCTTTGTTTTTAAAACCTGTTGATTAATACTTAATACAAAAGCTGCATCTCTGGATTCATTCATAATACCTTGAGTTGTTGCTTAGCAACTCGCTCAATTCTTTCTTGGTTTTAGGAGGCTCCACATGTGGAAGGAGAGGATGAAGCCATGGGATGATCTTAAATAAATAAATGGCTTTCAGTTTTCCAAATATCAAGTGATAATATAACAGCATGGGTCTTCTAGTCCCCTGTCCACAGGATCTGTCATGAAGGCAGTGTTCCTACAAATTAATAATGATGTATGTGTTTCCTAGAAGAGTGTCCCTGATTTTATTCTAGTTGGGTCTTCTGTTTTGTTTTCCTCTCGTAAGATACTTTACATTAGGCTTAGAAGGTTCTTACTAAAGTTTCAATGATTTTAATTGTTGTTACCTTTTGGAGACTGTCCTAACACTGGAAGGAAGGAGAGAATGATGGGACACACACTGACTATCCTTGCAAAGCAAACATGTCATTAGTGACTTTTCTAAAATAATAATAAAAAAAAATGATCACAGAAATTTTATTTGCTGATCTTTGTTTTCATTGGATATTCTAACCATTAGACAAAAAGCTCTACAAAAACAGGTCTTAGTTATTGGTATCAGTATAGTGAGGATCACAGTGCCTTTCTGGGAAGAATGCTTATTAGTGGAAGTTTTTGGAAACTTAAATGAATGAGTGAAAGGCTTTGGAGAAGACTTAGAATGGGTGAGTAAGAATACAGAAACAGTTTAGGTCATTCGACAAGAATGAAATGAGAGGTTCCTGGGTGGCTCAGTGGGTTAAGCCTCTGCCTTCAGCTCAGGTCATGGTCTCAGGGTCCTGGGATTGAGTCCTGCGTGGAGCTCTCTGCTCAGCAGGGAGCCTGCTTCCTCCTCTCTCTCTCTGCCTGCCTCTCTGCCTACTTGTGATCTCTCTCTGTCAAATAAATAAATGAAATCTTAAAAAAAAAAGAATGAAATTAGAAAATTTCTAAACATCATGATCTTTATATGAATAACCAAATTGGAACTGTACTTTTATCCCAGTAGCTTGCTAAGTTTCTAAAAGGTCTCACTTGAAATGTCAAAAGTGAGATGTAATGATCTTCACTGGGTTTCTTTTTTTTTTTAATATAATTTTTTATTTTTTATAAACATATATTTTTATCCCCAGGGGTACAGGTCTGTGAATCACCAGATTTACGCACTTCACAGCACTCACCAAAACACATACCCTCCCCAATGTCCATAATACCACCCCCTTCTCCCAAACCCCCTCCCCCCAGCAACCCTCAGTTTGTTTTGTGAGATTAAGAGTCACTTATGGTTTGTCTCCCTCCCAATCCCATCTTCTTTCACTGGGTTTCTTAATTTTAAAACGATACTAAGAACCTTGTGGGTATAAAGATGGGATTCTCTGAAGATTCCTTAGACTGACAGCAATCAGCGAAGAATAATGGACAAAGAGGTTTGCATCAATTACAGGAATAAGAACATTAATTAGGAGCTAACTATGGTAGCAACGCTTTGGATCTGCTCTGGATTTCTTTTCAGTTAGAGAAACACCTACACAAATACACACCCTGATACATGTGACTGAGATGTACTTGATAATGTAGGTCTATATTGAAAAAAGAGCAATTATTCCTTCTTTTAACAATAAAAATAGAATTTCTGTTCTTCCATGTGCCCAGGAGATCTAAAACAATTCACCTCTCCTTCAAGAGGTTCAGTTTCCTCTTATGAAGATGAAAGTCATAACTACCGACTTGATTAAAGGGCTAACATGTGGTATAAAACAGTAGTTTTCAAACCAATTTGAGATTCACAGTGAGACCCATATCTTATATTGAGGTCCAGTACACACACATAGGCATGTGTCTAAACAGCAGATCCCGGGGACTGTATCTACCTTTCTCTGTGTAATACACCCTACTACTTTCTTCTTTTTAAGATTTGTATTTATTTGAAAGAGAGAGAGAGCGAGAGAACATGAGCAGATGCTGGAGGGAGTGACAGAGGGAGGGGGAAAAGCAGGCTCCCCACACCAGGCGGGGAGCTGGACATGGGGCTCGACGCAAGGACCCTGGGATCATGACCTGAGCCAAAGGCAGATTCTTAACCTATTGAGCCACCCAGGTGCCCCCACCCTACTAACGTCTGTTCTACTCTGTCTAGTTCATGAAAAGAAGAACTTGTTCCACCTCACTAAATTTATGTATCTAAATGTACTACTGAGTTGCAAACTCTAGTTTGAAAAATAGTACAGCAGGGAGTTACAGAAGCAAGACCTTGTGATGTGAGATGTTTGTACATGAGAGCACTTTTGCACTTGCATCTGATGAATGAAATGAAATTATTTGTTGTTCATTGCATCCTCATTTTGTTGAATTCATTAAAGAACTCAGTAATCAGATAAAATGAGAAAGGAAAAATGACAATTTCCAACCCATTCCTTTGATCTTAATGGTGACTGGTGATTAAATGGTAGCATGCCACCATTCTTGTTTTCCTTGGAATTTAAACAGATTACCAGGAACAAGGTATTTTTTTTTTAATCATAAGTGATATAAGCATTATTCTGTATTTTATAAAATTATAGTTTTGGGGTTATTGGTTAGCTATCTAAATATACTGAAAAATTTTCTGTGACATTATGGTTTTTTTTTTTTTTTCATTTTCTCCAATATCCCATGGAAAATATTTTTCTTTGTCCTTCACATGTACCTGAAGATGAAATAAAGGTTTGCTTTCAAAACGTACTTCATGTGCTTGAAATAAGTAATTCCATTTCATGGAGTTATATACTTCTAATGCCTTTTCTGCTTTCTGATTTACTTCCATGTCAGGAAAGGATCCTGAAACACACAGTAGGAAAAAGGAGAGGAAAGGAATGGCTCTCATGCATACTGCTCACCTCTGGACTCCTTAAATTGCTGGACTATAGCTCATGAGCCTTCATACTCAGATGTTTTGATCTGGAACTTCCTAAGTTGAAAACATTTCATTCAGTGAAATTTGTTTCTCCCTAATTATCTTTCATTAAGTTTTCTTTCTTTCTTTTTTTTTTTTTTAGAATAGACATGTGTATGTATACTTAGAAGAAGGAAACAAATGCATTATAAAATTAAGACAAACTAGAAAATTAAAAGGAGAGTACGTCTACTCCCACTTTGCTTAGGACAGAAGATCACATTAAAAGTGCACACTGTGTTCAACATTTTGAGGAACCTCCATGCTGTTTTCCAGAGTGGCTGCACCAGCTTGCATTCCCACCAACAGTGTAGGAGGGTTCCCCTTTCTCTGCATCCTTGCCAGCATCTGTCATTTCCTGACTTGTTGATTTTAGCCATTCTGACTGGTGTGAGGTGATATCTCATTGTGGTTTTGATTTGTATTTCCCTGATGCCGAGTGATATGGAGCACTTTTTCAAGTGTCTATTGGCCATCTGAATGTCTTCTTTGCAGAGATGTCTGTTCATGTCCTCTGCAGATTTCTTAATTGGATTATTTGTTCTTTGGGTGTTGAGTTTGCTAAGTTCTTTATAGATTCTGGACACTAGTCCTTTTTCTAATATGGCGTTTGCAAATATCTTCTCCCATTCTGTCAGTTGTCTTTTGATTTTGTTAACTGTTTCCTTTGCTGTGCAAAAGCTTTTGATCTTGATGAAATCCCAATAGTTCATTTTTGCCCTTGCTTCCCTTGCCTTTGGCGTTGTTCCTAGGAAGATGTTGCTGCGGCTGAAGTCGAAGAAGTTGCTGCCTGTGTTCTCCTCAAGGATTTTGATGGATTCCTTTTGCACATTGAGGTCCTTCATCCATTCTGAGTCTATTTTTGTGTGTGGTGTAAGGAAATGGTCCAATTTCATTTTTCTGCATGTGGCTGTCCAGTTGTCCC
>NC_081563.1:28484270-28512380 GCF_022355385.1 Mustela nigripes | reverse complement strand
GGGGGGAGGGGGTTTGGGAGAAGGGGGTGGGATTATGGACATTGGGGAGGGTATGTGCTTTGGTGAGTGCTGTGAAGTGTGTACACCTGGTGATTCACAGACCTGTACCCCTGGGGATAAAAATATATGTTTATAAAAAATAAAAAATTAAAAAAAAAACTGCACACTGTGAATCCCCACCCTTGTTCCTTTGTTTCGGAAGAATGGAAGACTAAGGTTTACCTAGAACTTCTTTGACAGTCTCCCCAACAGCACAGCTTTTGTTCTCCCTGGATGAGAACTGAATACAAATGGGTTTCTAAAAGTTGAAACAACGTGTACTCCTTAGTCAGCCAGAAGAGCCCAGAGCTCTGATTTTGAAAATCTAAAGTCAAGGTCTACCATCCTCAGACTGAGTCGAGAACGGAAGGAGGTAAGCAGGGCCTACTCACAGGGCACAGGCGCTGTGCAGGGGGCAGGTCTGGACATGTGTCTCACTTTGACAGAGCTGCTGTGGGGAAGGATGAGGACAGAGCGAAGGGCCATGTTCCTCCCTGAAAATCATTTCTTTGGTGGCACACCCCTGTTGGACACCCATACTCTCCAACCCCCCTTCTCCTTCCTTTTCATTTCTTTTCATATATATCTAGCTTAAACTCTTTTTTATTTTTCATTGTCCTAAAGTAAAACAGAAATGGGGAGGTAAGTAGGCAGACATGAGGAAGTGCATGGAAACTTGTGCTGTTCATTTCAGAGTTTCGAGTTTTAAAAGCTTTTCAGTGATCAAAGATCATTGTCTGGGCCTTACGTAAAACACACATATAATGATGGTTTCTTTGTGGAATCCAAATGCCTGATGAATCAAAAAGTGCAGTGTTACCACAAGCTGGCGGAAGCACAGTTAGGGGCCCTCTGACAAAGTTATTTGTTCAAAATGTTGCTTCTAAATTTTTACCACTAAACGTTAGTGCATTAGACCAGAGTAGCCAAACCACACATTGGCATACACATAAGTACTCAGGAAGAACTAGCTTTTTGTTGTTAATTTTTTTTTCCCCTATCAGAATTTAGGAGCTAGCAGCACTGGCAGGAAAGAGGATGTGAAAATTCTTTTTTTTCTTCTTCAAGACTTGGTTTCACTAGGTTTTTCTCTGTGAAACTATTCCTAATAGTATGCTCCTGTAGGTAGAGCCATAAATTTCCCTGTACCTTCCCAGTTATCTAGAGTATCTTAAATGCAAAATCAGTGTTTTCTAAATCAATGAATCAGTAAGTAAATGAAAGAGGAAAGATGTCAACAAGAAAATAAAATTTATCAGATCAGGTAGGTATTCCGGTTAATTTGATTTTGTTGAATATTGTCAATATAGACATTTTGTTTTGACCCTAAATATCCAGGAATAGACTCAAAAACTGTTGTTTACATTTGAATGGACTAATAATTGTGTGGTTCCTTTTGTTTGTGTAAACTTGACCTTAGTTCTCAAGTTTCACATTCCCTGTCAATACCTTGGGTTTCAGCTCACCAGGAGTCTTAAGATTTAGCAGTAAGAAGGAAGGAAAAGAAAAGAAAGAAACCAAACAAAAAGAAAGCCTTTAACTTAGAGTTTAAAATGATTCTTTCTCTAGGAAATTGTACAACATATCCAAAAACCCAGCATTCCTTTTGTTTCAGAAAAAATGAGTAAGTATTTATGCAAAGAACTAGGTGTGACTACATGGTAAGTGGGTTTGGATAATTTTCTCCATGTTAACAATTACTTGTGAATCTGTCTTTTCTGAATATTTATCAGGGAAGATAACAGATGCATATAGATGCATATAGATAATATAACACAAATTGTGGGCTCAGTCCATGGTTATCCATGGAGGGACATACAAGTCAACCTGAGACCTTCTCCATTAGGACCAGGGTTTGGCGCCAGCTCTCCCAGCAAGGATCCCAACAAGTTCTGTGCTATCATGGTTCCTCTTTCCCCAGGGTTCACAGAGAGAGGATTGCCAATGTGTCTGCTTTACACTTAGCCTATTGGAGGGTTTATAATGAGCTAAATATAAAGTGCATTATTTAATAAGAGTTTTTAGGAAATGACCCTCATTATTAAATATATCGTGACTGCATGCAGAGAACTAAAAAATACATAAATAGAAAAAATGAGCCAGCATGATGAAAAGAAAGAATGATGGGTTCTTTGGAAAGAGAGAGCAATTCATTTCTAGAGAAATCTAGCATGGGAAAGAAATTAACTGTCTTGAAAATTATGTCAAAATAGGTCTTTAAATTTCAGCGTTTACTAGAATGAGAAAGTGCCAATAATAAAGACTATGATTCTGTGGCTTATTTTGAATTTATTATTAAGGTGAAATGTTCTTATTATAGAAAGAATTATAAACATTTGCAATATTGTGACCATTGGCAAAGACATAACAGAATCACTCTGTTGACACTTGGAATACGTAGCTTCTAAGTGCCCTTTCTTTTTGTTAAAAGATTTGTTCACGCATTAATTTGGTTAACTACATTAAACTGTATAATTGCTATTATACTCTCAAATCAGTTCTAATTATTCCAGTAGTGATTATTAGTAGAAAATTTTCCTTTGTTTTCCTTTTTTTACTATGCCCTCTGCCATTCCCAAAACAACTTTTAAAACAAGAGCCATCCCCAAACATAATGAGGCAATATTCTCAAAGTCTCTTACATCTAGTTCCACTTGTATGACTTTGCTGAAGCAAATCTCTGAGAAGACTCACTAATGAGACAATTTAATGGATTTTTTTTAATCCCCATACTTCATGTCCTTTCTGCAGCACAGGAGCTGCTTGAGACAGTGGAGTAAGAAAACCCTATCTAGATGCCTTTTCTTTTAGCTTCTGTGATGCTGTGTCCCTTCTGTCTACTTCATGACTCTCCTTTCTCACCCATCCTTTCTACCAAAGTATACTCGAATTTGCCATCAATATTACCTTTGTCTGTAGTTGGTCACGTGGGTATGACATCTTTCAATTTTCCACAGTTATGAGGATGACTCTAAAATTCTTTTCTTCATGCCTTATCATTCTTTTCAATCTTGAGAAAATTATTTTGTTACCTCAAAAATCTACATGCTAAAAATTCAGTATATATATTTTTTTCAATTCTGTATAGTCCATTTTCTCATCCATCCACTTCCCAGCCCACTTCTCTTCCCTGTCTAATACTGCCATCACCTCTGACATCTCCCTGAGTCAAGCTTGAAGTCAATGTTGACTTTGCTGCTTACCTCATGTGTCAGATTCAATCCCGTGCAAGTCCTGCTGAATTTATAAACTCATAGAGAACATTTATTCAGCACACACTATAGGACACAGATGATTTTTATCACTTTCCGTAACTGTAATTTAAATCCTTAACTGGGTAACGGACATTGGGGAGCGTTATATGCTATGGTGAGTGCTGTGAATTGTGTAAGACTGATGAATGACAGACCTGTACCCCTGGGGCTAATAATACATTATATGTTAATTTTTAAAATCCTCAAAACATGACAGTGAAGGGGTATTACTGTCTGCATGGTAAAAATTTGGAAAAGCGTTCAATGTGTGTAACTTAGCTAAACAAGTCAGAAGCTGGGCAGAACCTGGGCTTCAAACCCAGTTTTTGTTTTTGTTTTTTTCTACAATCATGTCTAGTGTTTATCACTTTTATTTCCAAAATGTCTCACATTCCTCTTCTCCCCCACCCCAATCCTCTAAATCTACATGACACTTCCTCTTGCTTACACTCTGACTCTTATTTACTCAATGCTTCCATTTTTCCTAAATGATATCTTTATGATAGGGCTCTTCAATAAAATGTAACTATTCTCCATTGTTTGCAAATTATGTACAGACTCTTGATGGGTTATTCAGTTAGAGTTCTTTGCTTGTATTCAGCAGAAATTGATTCTGATTAAGTTAGGCAAAACAAAATGAAAACAAAACTTCATAAACCCACCATGCACACATACAGGAAGTTTATTAACAGGATACTGAGGAGCTCACTAAAGTGAAAGAGAAGCAGGGTCTTGGGGAGAACAACAGAGTGGGCAGATTCTTGGTGCTGTAATCACCTGACTCATCTTCATGTGTCTCCTTGATCAAAACCCCAAATCCCAAGTGACAGATGGACTGGTCTATATTGGGTTATAGGTCTACCTCTTGGTAGGTGGTAGGGGAGGAGGACGGGTAATGTTGATAATATGGATCATCGTAACTGAACTACAAGGTAAGAAGAATGGAGCATCCCTAAAGACAAGTACTGTTATTTCCTAAGGAAGGGAGCAGAGGCATCCATCGGCATAAAAGACAAGTCTCCAAAAGCAGGGCATACAGGTGCTTCCATTGAGCCAAACCTCCTTCGGTATCATTACCAACCTCTACCAAGTCATACAACCCTTAAGTTCTCACCATTCTCCATACACGCTACTGGCTTTTCAGGCCCCTGTTTTCTGGATATTTGCTTCTCCCGGGTCTTTATCAAAAGCTTCCTATCCTTATAGGCTCTGCTCAAATGATACCTCGTTGTGACCATTTCAAGATCTCTACCAAGTAATTTCTTCCTCTTTTTCTTTTTCGCATTTCCTTTTGCTCATCCTCAACAGTATTTTTCAAAGTCTGCCTTCTATTTTTTTGTAACTGAAACCTAAGTGCTTTGATGACATATATCATGTCTTACTCATCTCGGCATCCCCTCTAATATTGCACGGGAGTTCCTATAAGTTGCAGTGATTAATAAATATAGGTGTAATAATTTTTTGTATACCACTTTTCTTACTGTTGGATCAAAGTGCCTGATTCAAACTAATGCAATTATGTCATTTCTTTCTTTTTTTTTTAATTTTTAATTTTTTATAAACATATATTTTTATCCCCAGGGGTACAGGTCTGTGAATCACCAGGTTTACACACTTCACAGCACTTCTAATGTCACAGTAATATCCTTGATGGGAAACTACACATGGCACTTAAAATTATTAACATATAGTAGGTATTGTACACTATAGGTATAGTATAATTAGTAGATAATGATTAAATGTGTTGATTCAGCCTGATTTTAAAAGTTTTATAGTAATCAAACATTATTTAAAAGGATAAAGTTACTAAAGGGGTGGGGGAGAAAAACCATCCAATAATCCCTAGACATTTATAAAAAACATTAATTCTCAGAACACAGTTATGAGATGGCCACTATTATTTTACACATGAGGAAACTGAGGCTTGGATGGGGTTAAGTTCTTAAAGGAAAAAGAAAAGACTCAGGAGTTGTCATATATTAAAGACTGCTTTTTCCATTAATTAATCCAAAGTAATGAATATATATTTTTAAAAAATCAGATAACCCAATGGAATTCATCATAACAATGGGCAGTATTCTGCCCTAACCCTCATTATCCCAGATAGAGCCATATATAATCATCTAAAGAATTATTTAGAGAGTATGCTCTTGAGGGGGGGAGGGGCAGAGGGAGAGGGAGAGAAAAGTCTTAAGCAGACTCCTCACTGAATACAGACCTAATGTCTCACAGCCTGAGTCTTAACACCTGAGCTGAAACCCAAGAGTCAGGTGCTTAACCAGCTGTACCACCCAGGCATCCCTACCATCAATTCTTTTTGGTTATTCTGGTAGTTAACCACATTTCTCTTTATAATATGCATATGCTATACTCTCTTAATGGATTTTAAGCAATAGACAGTAATTCTTCTTCAAAGAACCTTTTTAAAAGTCTAAGAATAAATTACAGAATATTGTAAAAGAAGGGTAAGACAAATGCATTTTGCAAATAACGCAACAGAAAATCAGTTCTTAGAAGAGGAAATACAGTTGTCCACCGAACACAGAAACTATTCTAATCACAACTGGTGATATAAGAAATACAAAATCTATTAGCAAGATTCCATTTTAGACTATAAACTAGTAACAGGCAAAACTTATAATAATATTAGGATGCGGGGAACTGGAGACATGCAGTGTTGAAAGAAATGTAAATTAGCACAGCCACTCGGGAGGGCAATTTGGTACCATCTACTGAAACAAAACCTTTGCACACTCTGCTCGGCTGTCAGCGTTCCACTGCTTGCAAGCACCTTCCTGTGTTAACATAGAGAAGAGTATGAGGCTGTTTACTGCAGCGTTACTTATATTAGGAAATTCTGGAAACAACGTCAATACGCATAAAGAGTTGCCTGTTTACCTCCTTTGCTCTTATTTGGCTATTTGCATTATTTTATTGATTTTTAGGAGCTCTGAATAAATTCTGGGTATTAACGCTTTGCTTCATAAATGTTGCAGATATTTTCAGCTAAGTTCTCACTGGCTTTTCCATATTCTTTCTCCTTTCAAAATTTTAACTTGATTCTAGTTTAGTTGATGAATTTTGGCATTTGCTTTTTTAAAAAGATTTATTTATATTTATTATACATATAGAGAGAGCATGCACACACAAGAAGGGTAAGAGGAGAGTGGGAGACAGAATACTCAAGCAGACTCTGCTCTCAGTGCGGAGCCAACACGGGTTCTATCTCATGACCCTGAGATCATGACCTAAGGTGAAACCAAGAGTCAGATGCTCAACAGACTGGGTCAGCCATGTGCTCCTGCCATTTGTTTGCTTTATGTATCATTTTTGGAACTGCTTTTTTTTTTTTTTTCACCTTAAAGCCTGTATTTTTTCCTATTACCTTTATGGCTTTAATTCTTTAATCTCCTTGGCATTCTTATTTTCATGATCTTTTGTTATGAAAGGAAAGAGCTCTGTTTACAGTTGTCTCTTATCTCTCAATAATTTCTTAAAATCAAGCATTAATTAATATAACATTTAAGCCACAATTTCTTGGAAAGATTTTGTTTGTTCTGGGTCTATAGACAGCATTATTTTCTTTCTTGTAGTGAGAATAGAAGTAGACTTTGATGGACTGTTTGCTGTCAGCCTCTTTGACCCTTTCCTGCTCCTTTGTCCTCTGTACTCTCAGGGCTCAAATAGTTCAGGAGCTCCATTGGGTTTATTTTTACTGTCAGCCTTCTGCACTTTCTAGGCTACAGTCTACTCTGTTCTGCTTTTTATTTTTTCTCCTACTGTGCCAAAATTAATAAACTGTCTTACTTCCTCTTTAATAATGATTTACAACATGTACATTCCTTTAGTATCATTGTAATAAGTGCTATAGAGGGAGATAAATGCATACATGTAACCCACTTTCTAAAAACATATCTACCACAAACTGTTTAAAATTTTCACTGTATCACCTCTTCAGGTCAAGTGGGTTTACCTGTGTTCTTACAGGTAAAAAAAAAAGTGAAAGATGAAATTTATTTATGCATTTCAATAAAAATCTTATAATTTCAACTATTTGAGCTCTGTTTGTTCCTTATTAATAAGATGTGATTGTTTTGGGGCTCAGTGGGTTAAAGTCTCTGCCTTTGGCTTGGGTCATGATCTCAGGATCCTGGGATCCAGCGCTGCATTGGGCTCTCTGCTCAGCAGGGAGCCTGCTTCCTCCTCTCTCTCTGCCTGCCTTTCCACCTACTTGTGATCTCTCTGTCAAATAAATAAATAAAATCTTCTAAAAAAAAAAAGATGTGATTGTTTTCCTCAATTATATCTAATTTTTGATTCCTTAAAATTGACCCAAGCCATACAGCTTCTAATGGCTACTCATATCACCAAAGAAAAATAAACTCAGTTAATATAAAGGCTTCATAGAAATTTTTCAGGCTTTACTTTCTGAACTTGTCTTTCTCATCTGTCTCAGATGCTTTCCTGCTACTCCGTTGGTCACTGCCTCACATGTTTCCCTGTAGACCCCTGCTGGGGGTGGTGATACCCAGTGACAGCTGGAACTCTATCACTGTCATCATGTGGGACATTATTCCAACCTAAGGCATCTCAGCTGCCAACTACTTTTCTGTTGTCATTCTCTACCAACTCTCATTGTTGTGACCAAGGGCATGAGAGACACCCTGATTAGCGCACACAGACTAAAGAGGAAGCACATTCCGACACAAACTGCAGCTACCTAGCTTTTGGCCGACTTCTCAGCAGTTTATAGTCACATAAAACAACATGAATATCATGAATGACTCCGACAAAGCTCATTATATCATCTTACAGACTTTTACTTTCTCTTCGAAGAATGGGTGCCACGGTGCTCTTTAGTTTACACACAGAGGAATGTATGTATAGGAGTCTGGAATGAAAGGAGAGGGTAGGAGATGACACCAAAATGAGAAGCTGAAAGCACAAAGACCTAACTGATGCACAGCATTAGCTAGCTTGGAGCTGTCCCTGGGTCCAACTTCAGCACTGACATAGGGATAAGGAAATGGAAAGAAGAGAGAGAATCTGTAGTAGGGAGAACATAGAATATAAAGAAATTCTGCCTTCTCAAGTCAAGTTGTGGGTAAGGAACGCCCGCTCCAGCAGTATCCCCTTTCTATTTGTGTCTTTAAATTTTCAACAATATTTCTCCCTCGTTCCTCAGGAACTGGATCCCACTGGTACATTCCTCATTTCTCTAGTCCCAGGAAAAAGTGAAATAAACACCTTCACTTTAGTGTTGGTGATTATTTTGCTTAAGACAAGAAATACTGTAACTTTAAAAGATACCTATTTTGGTAGAATAAAATAGCAATCCCAGAAATAAGCCTGTACATACATGGTAAAATGACATGCCAAGACCATCAAGGGGAAAAAATGGTATTTTCAACAAATGGTGTTGATAAAACTGGGTATCAAAATATAAACAAATGAAATTGCATGCTTACTTTACACCATGTATAAAAGCTCCCTCAGTATGGATCAGAGATCAAAAGTTAAAAGAACTAGAACTCTAGAAGAAAACATTAGGGGAAAAGCATTATAGTACTCGATTTGGCAATGATTTTTTGGATGGGACAAGAAAAAACACAGGCAATAAAAGGAAAAGTAATAATAGATAAACTGGACTTCATCGAAGTTACAAACGTTTTTTCCATCAAAGGATACTATTTAGAAAGTAAAAAGTCAACTCACAAAATGGGAGAGAATATTTACAGATTATATTCTGATAAGGGATTAATATCCAAAATATAGATAAGTTGTACAACTCAATGACAAAAAGCAAATAACCCAATTAAAAAAAAATAGGTAAAAGACTTGAATGGGCCTTTCTCTAAAGAAGATACACAAAATGCCGATAAGGACATGAAAAAATGCTCAACATCACTAATCATTACATGCAAAACAAAGTCATAAGGAGATATTACTTCATTAGGACAGCCATAATGGAAAAAAAAAAAAAGAAAATAACAAGTACTGGTGAGGATGTGGATAAATTGGAAACTTTGTGCATTGCTGGTGAGAATGTAAGATGGTGAAGCTTCTATGGGAAACACTATGACAATTGCTCAAAAATTTAAAGACAGAATTACCACACGGTCCAGCAATTCCACTTATGTTACTCAAAAGGAGTGAAAGCAGGACTCAGATTTTTGTACACCCAAATTCCTAGAGCATTATACACAATAGTCAAAAGGTAAAGGTAATCCAAGTGTGTACTGATGAATGAAGTAATTATTGCATGTACTGTGAATGTACTTTGTCGCTCTCGGCCCGCAAGAACGACCCGCAGACGAGGTGAGTGGCAAGCTTCTTTTTTAATAATGGCGGCCGCCGCAAAACAAGCACACAGCGATATTTATGCACGCGCGTTCACCCTCCCCCCTCTCGCCCAATCACAATGCCACGCACGCAGCGTCCTCGTGGCACTTTTATGTAACCATACAGGACTCTATTGTTCTCTAGCGGTGATCATGCGTTTCTCTCTTGGCTCCTGGTGCTGCTCATGAATCAGCCAAAAGCGCACCCACATCCTCCTAAACCAATCATTCTTAATTCCTCAATCTACAGGCACTGCCGTCTACATGACTCCTTGCATCTGCTGAATGGCTCTCCACAGTACTTAATACTACTGAATGCATTTTATGTTATGTGTAATTTGCCATGATAAAAAAAGTATATGTGGAATAAAACACAAACTTTTGAAATGACACAGAATTATATTCTAACATGGGCAATGGAAAGACAATAATGCTTAGTTCACCAAAAGCAATTTAGTAATGAGTTACAAGAAAGGACAGTTGGTGACTTCTTGTACAATCATTCAAAAATATTTATGTATATCCATTACATTCCAGGGACAGTACCAAAGGCAAATCAGATAGTGTCTCTGTTCTGACTTGTAATCAAGGAGGAGGAAAAATATTAATCAAATAATGAAAAAAAATCAATTTATGAATATGTAAAAGGCCAACTATTTGTACTGTACACGCATTAGAGTCTTTATTTTTCTTCACAATTTCCTTTCAAAACAACTTTCTTTATATTCTTCCCTAATGCTGGTTGTAATGTCTGGCAGGATTCAAAGGATTTTTTAGTCATACTGCATGAATAAATATATAACCATTGTTTAGATAATAATAATTCCCATCTAATATATCACAAGTTTTTTTTTTTTAATCATACCATCTAAATATTCTCTCCCCCATTTCAGACCTTATTATCCTCAGAGGCCTACAGAGAATGATAGAGATATTATAGATTTCTTCTTTCTTGCTTTGCCTCCTCTCCAACTAGACAGCTGCAGTTTGGGAATTGCTAGCATGGGGGCTCAGTTAAAGGAAATATACATAGAAAGAAAGTGCAAAAAAAAAAAAAAAAAAAGGTCATATTTAACCGGTAAGTTTTAACCTAGACATAGAACCTTTGGATTATGACAGATTATTTTATTTTTTCCTTAGAGATCCTTCTGCTAGGATCTTCCAACTAGTATTATCTGTATTGGTGGAGCCTCATTAGGCTTGCCTAAATCTCTATTCTTTCCCAAATTCTCCCTTTCACCAACTTCTTGCATCTAGTGGTACTTCAAGGTACTCTCTCCTGAGGTCAACCCTTCCTCTAGGGGAACATTCTTCTGTGCTCTATCATTTGTGATACTGCAACCTAATAATATTGCAGTCTTCCCTTTGGCTATTATCTGTGTGTGTTTCTCATTCTCTGTCTCTCTCCACTCTGGTCAAGGTTTAGATTCTCAAGAATCCACTTATATCCACATGTTATTCAAAACCAAAGCACATGGGCAACTTTTTCCAAATAAATAGTCAAGTCCAAATAATTCCCAAGTTGACTTCTTCTGTTATATCTTATAGGTGGATGATGTTCTAATGCTGGCAGAGGTAACTTGGTATTATCCTTCTTGAGAGGTTTTTTTTTTTTTTAAGATTTTATTTATTTATTTGACAGACAGAGATCACAAGTAGTCAGAAAGGCAGACAGAGAAAGAGAGAGAGGGAGAAGCAGGCTCCCCACTGAGCAGAGAGCCCAATGTGGGGCTTGATTCCAGGACCCTGGGATCATGACCTGAGCTGAAAGCAGAGGCTTTAAACCACTGAGACACTGAGGCACCCCCCTTCCTTTGAGTTTTGTATGAGTGGATTTATTAGTCTGCCAGTATATATGGATCCATATATGAATATATATGAATCCCCTTCAGATCATTACATTTGTATCTTTCTGGTAAATACTCAGTAATGCAGTTGTGGGACGAAGGGTAGCTCTATTCTCAACTTTCTGAGGAATCTCCATACTGTTTTCCAGAGTGGCTGCACCAGCTTGCATTCCCACCAACAGTGTAGGAGGGCTCCCCTTTCTCCACATCCTCACCAACATCTGCCATGTCCTGACTCCTGACTTGTTAATTTTAGCCATTCTGACTGGTGTGAGGTGGTATCTCATTGTGGTTTTAGATTTGTATTTCCCTCATGTCAAGTGATATTGGAGAATTTTTTCAAGTTGTCTGTTGGCCTTTTGTATGTCTTCTTTGGAGAAATGTCTGTTCATGTCTTCTGCTCATTCCTTGATTGGATTCTTCGTTCTTTGTATGTGGGGTCTGATAAGTTCTCGATAGATTTTGGATACTAGCCTTTTATCTGATAAGACATTTGCAAATATCATTCTCAGAGAGTTGACTTCTGACTTTGTTTTTACATAATGGAAAGACAGAAAGCTGGATGTCTTCTCTCCTTATAAGGGCACCAGCCCTATGAGACTGGGGCCCTACCTTTATGATCTCATTTAATCTTTCACTTCCTCACTGGCCCTATCTCCAAATATAGGCACATTGGGCATTAGGACTTCAACATAGGAATTTTGTAGGGGACACAAATATTTGATTTACAATAGGAGGTAACCTTACATTCCCATTTACCTGGGATAATCCCACTTTACATCGATCATCAAGGCTTAATTTTTAACAGCATTCCAGTTTATTTACAAAATTGTGCCAGTTTAGATGATAAATAATAGCATCATCTTATATAAATGTTCTAGCACTTTCATTTATATTATTCAGTCATGAGAAAGAGGAAGCTCTGCCATTTCTGACAACACGGATGGATCTTGAGGACATTATGCTGAGTCAAATAAGTCAGACAGACAAAGACATACAATGTATGTTCTCACCTATATTTGAAATATAAAAAAATCCCAACTCATAGAGAGTATGGTGGTGTTGCCAGGGGCTGGAGGGTAGGGGAATTAGAGGGATGTTAATCAAAGAGTACAAACTTCCAGTTATAAGATGAATAAGGCCAAAGTATCTAATATACAGCACGATATATATAATTAACAATACTGTATTTTAAAATTGAAAGTTGTTAAGAGAGTAGATTTTAAACATTATCACCACACACAAGGTAATTATGAGAGGGGAATATTAACAAATCTTATTGTGATAATATTTTTTAATATATATGTCTATTAAACAATCACATTGTATACCTTAAATTTACATGCATTTTATGCTAATATTATCCCAACAAACCTTAAAAAAATACTTGAAGAGGATGCTGTTGAAATACTATAATGATTCTCCCCCTTATATCCCTAAAAAAACCTTCAGCACCTTGGACAGTCTCAGGATAAATCACATCCTATTTTTTAACCTAAAGTGCACAGGAAATCAAGGTTATGTTAAGATAAACATTTAACTGAATTTTTCTAATTTCATGGAATCACTTGTTTTCTAGATTATTAAACTGTCTATTTTACATATATATATATATATATTTAAATATCTTATTTACTTATTTGACTGGGGGTTGGGGAGGAGCTGCACAATCAGGCAATCAGGGGGACTTGCAGGGGCAGAGGGAGAAGCAGGCTCCCCACTGAGCAGGGAGCCCAGTGTGGGTCCTGGGATCATGACCTGATCCAAAGGCAGATGCTTAACTGACTGAGCCACTTAGGTGCCCCAAACTGTCTTTTGTATTTACACACTGATTAGAAAATTTTACATTTTTTAATAAAATATTTTAAACATTCTATTTCCTAAACAAAAAGATAATGCTAAAAGGACATTATTCAGATAACCATTATTGTGGTGAATAAACAACATGGCTACCAAGCTGTTTCTCTGGTACCACTAATAACTAGCAGCCATTTCTCCAAATTATAGGATCAGTGATTTAGAGGAAATGGTCTTTCAAATTCCTACTTCTAAAGTGATGATTACTCTCATATATGTGGGAATTTCTTATTTCGGGTTAATTTTAGGGTCTCAGAGCGCAGTGGAGAGAATATTGGTTTTGAGAGGAGACAGTTTTTAGGTTCAGGTACAGGACTGGACTAGTCCTTTAAAACTCTTTAATTCTCTGGCTCTCAGTCTGAGACTGTACAGCTAAATGATCTGAGAAGTGTAACTAGGAGATCCCAAAGTTTCAATAAATGTGTGATTCATCATCAAGAAGTCACACACGGCTCTCTGGGCTTTCTTGTCACTGTGCTGTTCAGCATCTCCTCTAAAAGCAGGACCAGCTGCTCTGCCAACTAAAGGCTTTTCTCAGTTCTTGCAATCATAACAGCCAATCCTTGTTGGAGACAGTGGTGAGCTATGGATTCATTTCCCCTGTGACAAGAACAATATCATAAAAAGCTTTCTTGGAGCTTGGCATGCCCGTTATAAGCAGTGGCAAGCATTTTAACCATGCTACTACTAGAGGTTTTCATTACCGTAAGTGACATCTTACATCACTGGTGCTAGCATAGCTTGTCACGAACTACCACAGAGCCCTATCTACCTCCCCCCAGATCTATCCTAGTAACACGGGCAATTTTGCTTTCTGATGAGGCTTATTGCAGGCTGCAGAAAACCACAGTGTCTTATTCCATGGTTACACAAATCATCTCCTCAATCAAAACAGACAGATTCAGGTAGCAGCATTCACTGACTCTTGATAGAAAGAAAGCTTTCGATCTGATGAGCTGGGAATGTTAGAGTAGCATTACAAACAACAACAACAAACAAACAAACAAACAAACAAACAAAAACCCACAAAAAAACAGAAACCAAAATAAAACAAAAGAAAAACCCAGATGTGCTAAAAATGTCCATAAATGTCCTGCACAGAGATTGATGTATTACTACTTATAAATACCCTTGTCCAAATAAAAATTTTCAGGTCAAGGGCAAATAGTCATTATGTTTAAATAATCATATTTTGAATTTTTGTTACAAGTGTCAAGGACAAAATAAAATAAAGAGCATTGGCAAGAGAAGCCAAGAGATAATGTGTGGTATGGTGTACCTAAAAGATTCTTGTACTTTAAGTCCCAAGATTCTACTTGTGATCCACTGTGTTCCTCTTCTTGTCTGTGTGAACATAAACAAGCTACCTAACCCCAAGGGTCCCCAGTTTCCTAGCTCATAATATTGGGTTGAAAACACACTTTTCTAAGATGCCTTCTGATCTAATAATAGTCCTTGATTTTAGTGATCAGAATGAGATAGTACCCTTTTTTTCCCCCAGAACCTCAAGGCTCACCCCATCCCCTACCCTAGCACTACTACTTCCTTTGAATTTCACTATCTCCAGATAGTGAAGATCTCCAGATCTTGTATAAGATCTCCAGATCTTATAGGTTAGCAAACTAAGACACATACAATTTAAATATCTCCTCATGATGTACATGTATAAGGACAATCACTACTGCTGAAGAACTTGAATTGCTATCTGCAGAGTGTAGGCAAACACAATTTTTTAAAAAAAATTTTTGTGTGTTTTAACTCATATTAATATAACCCCCAACTTTATATAGTGATGAATAGAGGCACCCCCACATTGAGAATAAAAATTGTATCCTTTATTCACTTTTCAATTTTTCTATTACTTTATCCTCTTTTGTAATGTAATTGGATATTAGCAGTCATTATAATTATTATATAAATATAGATTTAGTAACTTTAAAAGATGTTTGTGATCTATCAGTGTTAAAAACAGTTATAAGAGTTTAGTATAACCCCATTATATTTTTTTGTGTACTTTTATATATTACAAATAATTATGTAGGCATACATAAATATATGGGAAGGTATTCTGTGATTCTGTTATTTTTTCACTTTTCCACTTTTCACTGTAATTTGAACTTATTACAATGTACATGCATTATTTTCATAAAAAATAAAACTGCATTGATATAAAGAATAAATCTTTTAAATTAAAGTCCAAACTGATTTCAAATATATTTTTTCTAAACCTTAGTATATATTCAGACTTAGATATAAGTATATAGATTCTAATTATTCTTTCCTTTATTTGTGGTGCAATCTTACTTTTTCTTTTTTTTTTTTTAAAGATTTTGTTTATTTATTTGATAGACAGAGATCACAAGTAGGCAGAGAGCAGGCAGAGAGGGAGGGGGAAGTAGGCTCCCTGCTAAGCAGAGAGCCCGATGCGGGGCTCTATCCCAGGATCCTGAGATCATGATCTGAGCTGAAGGCAGAGGCTTTAACCCTCTGAGCCACCCAGGCACCCCCTTACTTTTCATTTTAGGTAAGAATATTTTATACACAAACTGAGGTATATATATATAAATGATGTGTTTCATTTTCAAATTCAAGTAGCTAGTAGGAACTACTCTCAAAAAATCAAACTGAATAGTTTAATTTTGGCATTTACTTGTGAACCTCTCATCTAACAATGTTTCCTAGCAGATGCCCCATGCATGATTTTGAAAGAGTAATAGGTTTTAACACGATTTAATTATGGTAGATAATATTAAGATAAGACATCTTTTACCTTCAGGAAACATAGAAAGTTAATTGTAGAGAAGAGGAAACAGATATAGTTTCAAATTGCTAAAAGTCTCTGAATACCTACTGTTTTTTCTTCATCTTAAAGGAGTTTGATGATGAGTCTTGAAGAGTGACTTTGTTCATAAACTTAACCTACATGAACCCTGCAAGCAATCTGAAATGTTTTTTATTATATTTTACTAAAAATATGTTCATATTATATTATAAAATGTTTTCTGTAAAACAGGTTTAAATGCATATACTTTTAAAAAAAGAAGTAAAATAGGGCGCCTGGGTGGCTCAGTGGGTTAAGCGCTGCCTTCGGCTCAGGTCATGATCTCAGGGTCCTGGGATCAAGGCCCATATCGGGGGCTCTCTGCTCAGCAGGGAGTCTGCTTCCTCCTCTCTCTCTGCCTGCCTCTCTGTTTACTTGTGATCTCTCTCTGTCCAATTAATAAATAAAATCTTTAAAAAAAAAAAGGAAGTAAAATAAATCCAGTAATCCTACCATCTGGAGGAATTAATTGATAACATTTTGGTTTACATCATTTATATTCTTTTAGTCTTCTGTGTGTTTGTGTTATACATATATTCTTTAAATCAAAGAATTATACTAAACAATCTGCTTTATAATGTATCTGTTTTACTTATGGAAAATGAGTGTCTTTGAATCATGTTAAATGTTTTTCTTCTATTTAAATAGGTAATTATTTATTTTACGGGTGTGATTCATTTACTTAAAACTCCTATGAATTTTCCTCCAAATTTTGAAATGCTAATTTTTTTGTATCTATGACTGTAGTCTCAGCATGGATGATCAAGTAAAGCCTATGCTAAATCACAGAATGCTTCTAGATCCTTACTTCATTGTGCCTTAGTTCATTCATGCTGCTCTAACAAAATATCAGACTGGGTGGCTTATAAACAACAAACATTTGTTTCTCACAGTTCTGGAAGCTGGTAGGTCTAGGATCAAGGCACTGGCAGATTCAAGTGTTGGATGAGGGCTTCCTCATTCATAGAAAGCTGTCTTTCTACTATGTCCTAACAGGGTAGAAGAGAGAAGGGATCTCTCTGCAGCCTCTTTTGTAATTGCACTATTACCTATGAAGGCTCTTCCTTCATGAACTAAGCACCTTGCAAAGGCCCCACCTTCTAATACCATTTCCATAAGGGTTAGCATTTCAACATCAGTTTTGAAAGGACGCAAACATTTAGGCCATAGCACCATGTACTGAAAATCTTCTAGATCCAAAGAAAAACAACAATAACAAAATAGTATACCTATCAAGGATTTTGATACCATTTTAACAGCAATAAAGGAAGCTGTAGCTCTAAATACTTTGCTATTGTATGCCCATAAAGATTGGACTGTTGTCCCCCTTAACTAAAAAGCTCAAGTCCCATTGGTACTTCGAAGATGTAGTTTCAGCCCAAATGGCAGATTTGGCTGTATTTTTTTTGCCATGTTCTCAGGCTTGAAGTTTTTGTTGAACAACTTCAAAACCTGAAATGCTTCCCATGATTCAAGCTCCAAATTCTTTTTAAAAAAATCAGAACTTTTCTCTAATTCTCTGAGATAATTTTTATATTTCTTTATGGATCTTTCATGAGTTTTACACAATTAAAATATTACTAAAGGGCTTCTAAGCCAGTAACAGATTTGTGTGTAAGCATACTCAAAACTTTTTGATTTAAAATTTCTGAATCCAAAATCTTGCTTAACAATATAGTCTTCAGTACCTTCTAGCCTTATTTTTTAAACATTATATTCTTAATAGTGTGACCAAGTTTCTAACTTTAAAAATCTAACTCATATGCAAGGACACTGAAGTCTGGTCATCATATTTTCACTAATAAAAAAAAATGTTTTCTTCAGTTGCTGATGAGAGCAGGATGAGACAAATCTTTTATCATTTCCCTCTTTGTTTCATGCAAGTCTTTACTTCTAATACTTTCTTGGGTGTAAGGAGCACAGACTCCAAATAAGTTTGAAGCCAATGGCAGGTACCCATGTGTAAGTTTCTGCTTTAAGCCTTCACCCTGGTCTTCCAATCTGCTGTATAATCTTCATTCATTCTCTAAAATAACCATCCCGCATTTGGAAAGACAGCAGGATACTGGCGCTAAGCCACTGCACAGCTGTGGAGAGGATTAGCCATGACAGTATTAGAAGATGTACCATCTATAGAACCTCTTCACACCTACAGATTTATCTGTCACGAGGCAATTCATTGGAAAGGAAAGGAGTGGGCAGAAAGAGGGAGCCAGTTGCACCTGACTTTGACATATGGTTATTTATTTACACTTTAAAGTAGCTTAGAAGCCATTCCCACCCCTCCTCCCTCTTACACACCTCCACTGAGTCAGGAGCCTGGGCAATTTGAATTGTCAGGTCTCACGGCCCATCTTGACCCCCTTGCTTCAGTAGCAGCACCTTTTTAAACCCACTGAGTGTGAGTTGAAAGAAAAATGCCTTAAACGGACTAGGTTCCTACAGTCCAAGCAAAGCCGAGAAGTGAAGCAATTACCCAGACCGTTTAGGGAAAGACAGGCAAGGGTTCCTGGACATGTCGGCCAAATAGAAAATTAACGCATGAAAAATGGAAAGCACCAATTCTCATCCCAGTTCGGCTGCTGCTTTGCGGAAGGCCATACAAATGATATCCCTGGGTATAAATGGCAAAGAGCTAGAAGGTAACTAAATGCCACTCATTTATCCTGCTCAGTTCAAACTTACCAGTCTCAAACGTCTTGCCTCCATCCACTCCCACCGTCTGCGGTGCCGCTAAGAATCCCAAGATCCACAAAACTCTCAATCACTATCTAGTCCAGTGTTTTAAGAGTTTATTTCTATAGGGAATCAGCAGGTGGTTTTTATGAACATCCGCCCTCACCCGAATTGCCTTTGTTTCTGGGCTTCCTGCAGGTTCCTCTCCCTTTGTCCCTTTTCCCACCCATTTCCAAGCCCCTTAAGGTCTATGCCCTTTCCTAGCCCCCCAAGATTTCTTGTTTTGCCTGGACATCAAGGTCTGTGAATTATGATATATACCTGCTTTGCCGTGACACACAATTCACCGCCACATTAAAACATTGAGATGTTTACCTTATAGCTGCTTGCGTTAAATGGGATGTTAGTACATTAATGGGTTAACTCATTATCCTGTATTTTTGATCTTTACATGTTGGTGCAGATGGAGCTGCCATTGGGACTGGTGTCTTGTAAAATCTTCAAATCACTGGAGTGACAATAGTATGGTAATTTCAGGCACTGTGGATGAATAATGAGGAATGATTTTGGACCAGGTGGATCTCTTATTGCCTATAAAACACACCCCCTGTGATGCCATGCATAAAGCTGGATGCCTGTTAAACCCAACCGGTGTTTTATGTTTTCCTATTTTACTCTGGGTTGAAATATACTGTCGTTATTATGGCAGGCACCTTCTTTATACCTTCCTCACCTCTCCTGCCTTTATTAATTGCTTCAATATTGCTTCCTGTAAAAGTTGGAAAGGGATGTGTTCCTTTTGTTTCTGCTATATTTAAATTTCCAAATGTTTTATCCTTTCTTCTGTCTGCCCAAACAAAAGTGATCAGAAAATGTCTCTTCTTAATTCTCCTGTTCGTAGGGAATAGGAAAAAGAAAATGGCCCTACCATTTGGAGGCCCTACCTTAATGACATTGATTTTTTTTTTTTTCAATAAATGTCACAAGATCAGATTTGGAAGAGGAGAGCCTAAGCTTTGCTCTAAGATAGATCTAGGTTTGTTTTAGTTCTGTCCTTTATCAATCATGAGAACATTACCAAGATACTTGACCTGTAGAGACTTCAGTTTCACTCTCTCTAATGTGGAGGTAGTATTATTTACCTCAAAATGCTGCTGGGATTGAATGATATGTTTATGAAATGTCTAAAAGTGCAAATTTGCTATATTCAGTGAGCAGGAGCTTCGTCGTATTATTTGCGGAGCACTGTACCACATGTTGCATTGGAGAGACTGGCTTTCTCTCTAAAAGGCTCACAGGCTACTGGTGAGTTAATTTGCTGCTGCAACAGTTCTGATTTTGAGTATCAAGTCAAATCTGAAGTTATAGATTGAGTTGTGTCTCTTCCAGATTCATATGTTTGAAGCTCTAATCCCCAATGTAACTGTATTTGGAAACAGGGCTTTCAAGGTGGTAATGAAGGTTAAATGAGGTCATATGTGCAGAAACTTCATCTAATAGGACTGGTGTTCTTGTAAGAAGAGGAGGCACCAGAAGAATGTGTACACAGAGGAAAGGCCTCTGGGAGAGACCTCAGGAGAAACCAATCCTGCCACCTCCTTGATCTTGAACTTCTAGTCCCTCCAACACTGAGAAAACCAATTTCTGTCGTTTAAGCCACTCAGTCTATGGCATTCTGCTGTGGCAGCCCCTGCTAATCTGGTATTAAGGAAGAAGAGTTCTCTGACTTTTTTGGCGTTCAGAGAAGGAAGAAAGGTGTACTGTTTCTCAATGTCGAAGCAGCGACGTCCACATGGAAGAAGTCTTGGAGAACAGGTGGGTGTCGAACAAGGGGAGGCTGGGAAGATGTGCAAATACGGGGAAGAGTCTGCAAGCCCGGTCGGGGGAACTGGAAACCGAGCGGCAGAATACAGGGACAGCCCTATCGCCAATGAGTCCCTTAGACGGCACATTGCTTCTTCACTTCGGAAGTTAAGCATATAAAAAATAAACCTGGCTATATATAAATATGACTGTTTGGGCATTTAAATAATCATCATGTACAGCTCGACGGAAAATGACCTCTTTCCCAGAAAGGTCTGAAGCTATTGTGCTGCACAGTAATGTGATTGCACCATCCACTGTGTTAGTCCTCTATACATAAAGGACATGTTTTGAATAACAGAATTAGGTGTTTTTGGAAAACACTTACTTTTTCAATTGAGGAAATAATGGAACAAATGCTGTTCTGATACATAAGAGCTTTTGAATCAAACAGTTTGGATTAGATCCAGGATCCTCAATTTATAAGCTGTTGGCCTTCGATGAGATCCTTGGTTGCCGTAAACCTCAGTTTCCTCAGCAATAAACTTAGTAATTACTCCTACTTCTATTTTGGGGGCTAAGTTCTGAGAATGCAAAAAAGATATCCACCTGGAATACAAGCAACAATAACTATCATTTTTAATTATTATGCTCTAGCACTTACCAGTAAATAAGACTGCAGCAGCCGTCAAATCAAAGGGGGGTGGCGTGATATGATGGAAACCACTTGCTTACCTCCCACTTCTGTCCTATCCTGCACTGAAATGAACGCCTTTGTTCCTAGAATAAGCGTTAGACGCTTACCCTCTGGGCAAAAGCAGTGATGGTTCTAAAGCGTTTGGGGGAAAATATTAATATCTAGTATTCACTAAGTTGTTGGTAATCTTTAGGATACAAACAGATCATGTTTTAATTATATACACTCATTATAGCACAGTATATGCGGACATGTATATATATAAGACACACACACATATATATGTATCTTAAAGAATGCCTTGCACATTTACATTGAAGTACCAAGTGTCTGCTATTACTACTTGTTCACTATCCCTCCCTGTCAATGAGCTTGTGATACAAATGGGGAGAGATAGGGAACATACTGCATAGTGATTGAATATATAGACACTGAAAAAAAAAAAAGAATATATAGACTCTCTAGTAAGTTTGTCTTGGGCAATTTATTTAATCTTTAAAAGACTTTTCTACCTCATCTGTAAAACTGAGGTGATACTATTTTCAAGGTCATGACAAAGATTAAGTGCTCTAATATGTATAAATGATCTGATCTAATACTTAGCACATACTAAGAACTCAAGAACTACAGATTCATTTTATCATTATCACTATTCATGTTATTAATATTAAATCAATTTCAATAAATATTTGACCTGTTAGTATTAGTCTTAATGGTAATATTAAATCAAACACACATGGAACGTTTTCTGACGTAGAATGTAAATTCCTGCCCTGCATATTGTGTGTGGTTGAAAGCTGGCTATTGCCATTTGAAGTATAGCCACAGAATATACACAAAACACCCCGATAATAAGAATTTAGACATCTCCCTAAAAAATTCCTCTTTAATTATTTTCTGTTATGTTTTTTCTTTTTCTTTGGAAATCCTAGGCTTCTGCCTTGCACTGTGCCACTTACGGAGTTGGGCACACATTATTAGTACAATCAAGTTTCTGTGTAGTAACAGAAGATAGCAGTTCTCTAGAAGAGGACTTCAAATTAATTTCCAAGCAGCAAGGCTGCTGCTGCACGGTCCATCATTGTCAGACACTCCATTCTTCCTACGTGACCAGGAATAGCAATGAATGCTTCTAGCAAGAAAACGGCCTGCCAAGTCCTATATCTTTAAAAGTGGACTCTAAGCAGACACCTCATAATGAGCCTGCCCTCATCTCTGATCTCATGAAATAAGCTATTAGCCAACCATCAGGTTGTTCATTAACTGCTCCTTCTTCACACCTTCGTTGGATATAATATGAAATTTGCTTTCTTTAATTCACTGATAAAAATAAATCAGTTACATTGCTCTGAGTTATTCTTTTAAAGGGCTCTGATCTTTATCTCTGTCAGCTTTTCTCCAGTCTAGTGATACGGTGTGGCGGCAATCCTAAACCTTCCTGCGACCCTGTGTTTAGCAACAGTAGGATACTCTGACCAGTGTCTGTATTTAGATTTCAGGAAGGAGGCATATTCTGCATGTAGTTCATTCTTCCAAACAGTAACACTTCAAAGACCACGCGGTCTATAGCTTTTTACTGTTTTTTAACTGGAAAACACTGTATAAACTTGATCAGAAAGAATGCATGGTACACACCTCCCAGACTCACTGTGGCCTGAATCTTGCTATTTTGTCATGTATTCTACCATTTCCCCACATTTTCTTTCTTTTTTTTTTTTTTCAAATTTTTATTTATTTTTTAATAAGCATATAATGTATTATTAGCCCCAGGGGTACAGGTCTGTGAATCGCCATGTTTACACACTTCACAGCACTCACCATAGCACATACCCTCCCCAATGTCCATACCCATTTTCAATATACAAGGTTTAGAAACGAATTCACCAGAACATAACAGGGTGTGTTATTATTTACATTCACATCTCACTTAAAAATGAGCTCTCTGCATGACCTTTACCAGGCACACTAACCTCCCAAAGCCTCAATGTTTTCATCAGTTAAAAAAAAAAAAAAAAAAAAAAAAAAAAATAGTATGACCTGACTTACAGGGTTGCTGTTAGGCTAGAATGAACAATCCCTGTTAAGTGCATCGTGGAGTTCCACACATACAGGAAGGGCCTAGAACACATTTTCTGTCATTTTTGTTCTTTTTTATCTTAGAAATGTGAAGTGAGATCCCTACACAAAGGATTAGGATGGTTCTTCAGAGACTGTGAGCTGGAAAAGTAAACACAACATTGTTTCCCCAGGAAGCACGTTTAACATAAGGTTGTTAAGTTAATAAACACACACAGGTTTTTGAGCTTACTCCACAGACACAAGGTAGTCTTTAGGCCCGAGGTTGTGCTGACTCTAGTAGGAATGATAAATACTGGGTATTCTTCATGGGGAAATCACAGTTGAAATTCATATCCATTGACACATTGACAAGAGTCAGGAGCCTGCGAGAAGAGATTTATGGATGGTATGTTCTGACTGCTAGAAGGAAAAGAATGACCCCTGACTTACTGTGTTTAGCTCTAAATATTCTACACAGTAAATGATCAACAGTCTTAGAAATAAACAATCCCAACGTTTTCTTCAAAATGTCTAAATAATAAAAAGTATAGAATGCAAATGTCTGCATCACCAGATAAACAAATACCAAACACTAGATGAAGACATATAATACATCATCAGATAAACAGTTATATTTAGCTGAATTGTAATGTATACCAGATGGCAAACAGACAGCTCTAGGTTGATTTCAGGCAAATAGACATATTTTTCTAGGCCTGCACAGTGTTGGATGAGATTGTAGCCTAAACAGTTTGACTTATTTTTGAACATTGGAAAGATAGGGTATTTTATATAAAATTCTGTTAGTTATGTACGTGGGTTATTAAAATATATAAAGAAAAATAAAGGAGTAGCTCAAGGGAACCCCTGGTAATGAAACACTTCCTCATTTTGCATGTGGTGGTGGTTACGCAAAGCTACATACATGATATGGTGGTATAAAACTTGACCCACATTCAAGTAAGAGCTTGTAAAACTGGTAAAATCTGAACAAGTTCTGTGGATTCAACCAGTGTTGATTTCCTGGTTTTGATGGTGTACGATAGTAATACAAGAGTTTACTGTTGGGGGAGGCTGGGTAAAGGGGATATAAGACCTCCCTGTAGGTTTCTGCAACTTCGTTAGGGCTATCATGATTTTAAAATAAAAAGTCAAGAAAATATATACAAGACAAGAGGCTGTAACAACAAACTTCCAGGTGGCAATAATTTGGAATTCTACAGCAGGTGCCCCTTTCTACAGGGAATGGGAAGAAGGGAAGAGGGAAGGAAGGAGGGAACTAGGAGAGGACGGAAGAAAGGGAAGGAGGAAGACAATTTAGAACTTCTGCAGGTAGAAAAAATATGTATGTAAATGGCATGAAAAACATCTAATGACTTCAAAAGAAGACAGGAAAGAAGGGCAAAATCGCACTGACCAATGAATAAAAGGAAGAACAATATCAAGTTAAAATAAATCAAAATATATCATAAGTCAAAATAACTATGTACATTGGTAAAAAAAAAAAGTGAGATTAATGGCTGATGTCAGGATGGACATAAAAATGTAGATATAAACCACTGCTAAGATACATATTTAAAATATAAGGACATCAAGATATTGAAAATTAAATGGTGAAAAAATTACTCCAAAAGAAAGCTCTTGGGTCTGTATTAATATAAATTCTGTAGTAACCCCATGAAAGTTAATATAGTTCACCAGATATTGTGTTAAAATTCTAAATTTTATGTACATAAATTTCTTTAACAGATGTAAAGAATATTTGACAAAAATCTCAGAATAAGAAATTTTTTATAGATCCTCCCCAGAGGAGGAGATTTTAGCATACCTGGGTGTTTTTTTTTTTTTGTTTTGTTTTTTATTTTTAAGATTTAATTTATTTATTTGACAGAGAGAGAGATCACAAGTAGGCAGAGAGGCAGGCAGAGAGAGAGAGGAGGGAAAGCAGGCTCCCTGCTGAGCAGAGAGCCTGATGCAGGGCTTGATCCCAGGACCCTGAGATCATGACCTGAGCCGAAGGCAGAGGCTTAACCCACTGAGCCACCGAGGCGCCCCAGCATACCTGTTTTTGTAAGGGATAAATTACACAGATGAAAATGAGGAAGGAGAATATTTAAATACCTAATTGAGAAATTTGGTTTAAAAGACATGTAAAACCTGTAACTAATAATTAATGGGTACACAATCTTTAAATATACACATGCAACACTTCAGAAACTAACTATATGCTAGACTATAAAGAAAGTCTCAACAAATTTCAAACAAATGATTGCCAGTTGGCAAAAAAATACACATACAATATGATACCATGTATATCAATTTAAAAATATGAACTATGTATTATTTAAAAATACATAATTTTGTAATAAAGATAGAAATGCAAGAAATTAGTAAGTATCCGGGCTCAGTGGATAAGGAGGGAAGGTTGGATATTCAGGAGTCTCCAAAAGCATGTGTAATGTTTTACTTCTATAAAACATAAGTTTTTACTTTAGAATGGTTTACTTCCTCTAGTATATCCCCAGTACTTCACAATGAATTTTTAAACAGCAGCACACACAAGGCTTTAACTCTGTGATTCACCACCAATGCACTGATTCACCACTAACCCACTGCTCCCCACTTTGATAGTGAGTTTGAACGAACAAACATAGATTGTTGCTTTTCCCTAAAGCAGTACCAAGGAGCGAATAAAGTATTTTATAAAAATTAGTGTATCTTTTAAGAGCAACCCCAAACATTTACTCACTTTACCTGCTAGCACCCTGTAGGAATTTGAATTCATGGACGCTAACACTAGTACAGAGAAGACACTGTACAGACATTACGGTTACTGTTGTTATTAACAGCAGACGGTTCCCCGCATCTTAGGCTTAGAAATTTGTCTCATGGTTACATGAGGCCAATATAAATATGGAAGAATGAATAAGGAGACCTATAAAACCAAAGATCAGACATGCAGTTTATAATGGTTCTAAACTGCTTTAAATCCTTTTGTAATGTGAGTAGAAATGCCGTTGCACAAGAAATTATAATTATTTTTACTTATAATTAACACTGCTTTACACATAATTGTTATACTTCAAGTTTATCCTCTCTGTCCTGGCAAATTAGAACCCGTGTTGAAAAAATTAAGATGATGATAAAAGAAACCATGTTTAGAGCAAGGAAAACCTTTGGTGAACAGATATGAATGTGTTCATTATGGAGGGTTTCATCTCTTGTGTGACACCAGAGAATAAGTTTTGATCACCAAATGGCTTTTCAGCCTGGTAAGTATGTACCTTGACTAACTATATGCTAGACTATAAAGAAAGTCTCAACAAATTTCAAACAAATGATTGCCAGTTACTGAAACAAAGATTTGGGAAACAGTTGCTGTCAGATTAAAGACTAAGAGGATGTGACCTACATAACTATACTCTTGAGTGCAATCTTACCTACTGCACCCTTGGCAAATGGATATTATTAGGGTAGTGTGTTGTTTGTGACAGTTGAATAAAGCTAAGGGCATACATTTATCCCACTTTCCACCTCAAATTTCATGAAAAGACAGTGAAGTCGCCTAAAAGGAGATGAATTTGTAACTTTTTATAGTGAGAGGGGTTTCACTATTGGAGATTTTGACATGTGTGTGGAAATTTGTACTATAATGAATAGTAGAGGGGAAAAAAAAGATTAGTGGAGGAATCTAGTAGCCATCTAGGGACATGGATAGGAAGAGACTGTAGCGGAAAGAGGAAACACTCTCTAGACTCCACTCGGGGGTCCTCAAATATCCAGAACAAGAGTAAGCCATAGAACAGTTAGGCATTTATATCGAAAGCAAATGATCACATCTTCCCACAGTGCATGTTTAGAGAGATTGCTAGATGAAGACTTAAGTTCTGCTTCCTAAAGAAATTGAACAGTGTACCGTTGGAGGGCAAGAACTGAAAGTAAACATCTTATTTTGGCACAAGACAGGTGGTTTGATGGTCACAGCGTGCCTGGATGCTCAGAACTCATTTAGGGCAAACTGAAGCGTGTCGGTTGACATGTCCTCATCTATGAAATAGAACTCCTAGTAATTTCTAGAGGACCAGAGACCTACACAATGCTACAGGGAATCAGGATCAACAGCTAATATTAACATATATTCCTTAATTCCCAGATGTGAACTGAGAACAACATCTGACCAGAAATCATCAGGAAGCCAATAGCAAAAAATAGAGAATATTATGATGAACACATAGGAAAGAGGATGCCAAAAGAAGAACAATTCAAGGATCGGAAAAATGCCTTTTAAAGTACACAGTGAAATTCTGAAATTCCAGAAGACTCTATATTCGATAAACCAAGATCAAGCTTCCACTAAAAACAAAACGAAGTGAAATAACTCAAGCAGAGAAGACAATTATCATACGGGTTCACTCCTATGTGGAACATAGAGAATATGGAGGACCACAGGGGAAGGGAGGGAAAACTGAATGGGAAGAAATCAGAGAGGGAGATAAATACTGAGAGTCTGAGATAAATTCAGAGTCTGAGAGACTCTGGACGCTAGGAAACAAACCGCGGGTTACAGAAGCGAGGGGGAGGGGAGATGGGGTAACAAAGTAATAGGTATTAAGGAGGGCACATGTTTTGATGAGCACTGGGTGTTATATGCAACTCATGAGTTGTTGAACACTACGTCAAAAACTAATGACATACTATATGTTGGCTAACTGAATAT
>NC_081563.1:28474415-28484260 GCF_022355385.1 Mustela nigripes | reverse complement strand
TATATATATATATATATATATATATATATATATATATATATATATATATATACAAAACATCAGAGAATAAGAAAGTGGTCTTGGAAGGAAAAATCATTAAAAAATTGTTTTAAAAAATACAAACAAAAATACAAACAAAATACAAATAAAGGACAGAACAGAAAGTCAAAAAAGGAGGAAATTATGAGAAATATTGGAGCTGTGGAGGTTCAGGCTTCCTCATCCAAATAATAAGAATTTTAGAAAGAGTGAACAGAAAAAAAGGAGGAAAGATGCTGGTCAAAGTACTAATTGAGATTATTTCACAGTGTTTAAAACCAAATATCAGATTGAGAAGACCCATGGACAGCCAGCCCGAGACGGTAGATTGTTAAAGTCCCACCACTAAGATACATTTCATGAAATTTCAGAATATTGAAAATGATGAGATGGTCTTAAAATTGATTGTGGAAACATGCAAATTTATAGGCAAATGAACAGAAATCGAATTTACATGAGAAAACTGGATGCTATAAGAGAAAATTGTACATTCTTGCCAAACTATCCATAATGTGCGAGGACAAAATAGATTGTTTTTTTCAGATTTGCAAGGTACACTGAAGAAAAAAATGAAATAGAAACCAAGGAAGAAAAATACACAGAATATTTAAAATGCACTTAATTCAAAATGCCAAATGAGAGGTAAGCTGCATATATAGAGAGCAACTAACTCTGACTGACACAACTAACTCTAACTTCAGTTTCTAACCGAAACAACTAACTCTAACTGAAGTCAGAGCCTTCATTTTAATGAATGTTATGAGGAAGAACTTGTATGATCTTAGAGTCTGGCTAAGGCATATGCTTCTTTACAGGAGAGCAAAAGGAAAGGTAATTCGAATCTCAAGGAAGACAAAAAAAAAGTTCTTAAGAACCCTAATCAAAATTTAAAGCAAACTTAACTGATTCATGATTTCAAGTAATTAACAGGTGTAATTTGAGAAAAGATACACTATTTAACTCTGACATGGTTCTTCAAGGAAGCAGAGAGAGAAGATATTTAAGTTTTAATTTACTGCATTTCTGTGCCATTTGATTTTTTTGTACCAATTGTATAATTTAACTAGGAGAGGTAGTATCATAACTACAATGGGGTTATGCACTGGTGTTTTATGAGCATGGAGTCAGGGTAGGTAGACTAGGCGTATTCAACTAAGTTTTCTGAAAGGAGATACATAAGTGGCACATTATGAAATGAGTTTATTAGTATTTCAGCAACACACTGGAAGGATGTGGGAAAGAGGAGAGAAAACAGGTAGAAGGAACTCCAACAAGAAGAGTATGAATAAAGAAACAGGAATGTATCACTATCCATCCATTTACTTATGCTAGATCTTCTTGTACAGTTGTCACATGGAGATAAAAGTTAAGAAATGACCACTTCCTAAAACAATTTACAGTCAAATGGTAGAGACAGATGAGTAGCACTGAGTTCCAAGATGGTACCACAATTTGGTATTTTGGATGGTGCAATTTGCTATTGAAGATGGGAGACTAAGAGGTGGGTTGTGTGAAGACACAAGGAAAACTTTTAATATTTGGAAAGTCACTGGTGGGGCATAAGAGAAAGCTCACCAAAGACACATTTAAGTGATTGTCTAGAAGCTTGAGGGGCCTTTCTAGCACTGAGTTGTCACCCAATCAGAAGACAATACTGTTCTCTCCAGAGACACTCAGCACTCACTTTGAAGGGTGTGTAAACATATTATCTGACTAGTTTGAGGGTCGATCCAAATTGTTTGATAGAGATGGAGAGCATTTATTGGTATTGAAAGAACTGAAGAAGAGATAAATCAGGTAATTAATATGGCATCTGGGACCAAGATACAAGTGATGACAGAGAAGTATAATACAAAAACTAAGAAAAAAGGGACTGAGGTACTTTATTATTATTATTTTTTAAGGATTAAAGGATTGATAAACAGGATACAGCAGAGTGCTAACAGTGGGAATGGTCCTAAAACTAATAACCATGTCCTTTCCTATCTGCATATAATGTGCCTTTCAGCAATGCTTGGCTGAAGTCAGCACTCTGACATTCCAAATTCCCTCCCAAAATTACTGAACAGATTACTGTAGTGTGATGTGATAGAAATATTTGACAGGAGGAATACCATTTACCATGGCTAGGATTTGGTGGAAAGCACAGAAATGGGGGTCCCAGGAGATAGAGTATGGAAATCTGAAAAACACACTTGACCTTTGTGAGACTCATTTTCATCTCTCTCTAAAAAAACAGAACTATCTGTGGTATCATCTATTTCTCGAATCATTGTATAAATGTAATTCAGAACTTGGGGGAGTGTAAAAATGAGCTTTTACCAGATCATTCCATATGTCAATATAAAGCACTAGCTAACATGTATTAGGGTTATCTTTTATTACCCTCCTCTTTTCTTTCATTGTTGCAATTATCACTGAAACAGAATTAATCCCAAAGACATAATTTGCTTTGTTAGGCAAGTGATCTACAAATGACCTTGTCTGTCCGATGTTTCTAATCAATAGACTTCAATCATATAAAGACATTTATTTTGTTAGTTTCCCTTTATTTGATCAGTGGGATAAAATTCTGGTGCAGAGCTACATTTCAAATAACACAAAACAGATCAAATTCTCAATGGTCTATAACAGATGGACTTAGTCATCACACAAATGTCTATTTCTCCTCTAATATTTTCCTGAAGAAAATGAACTCCTATCTTACAGAAACAAATGGGATGGTGTGCTCTGTGCACCTTCCATTTTCCTAAAGGTGCAAGAGAATTATTTAAATGAAAATTTTGAGTTTTGAATATTCATTCTGATAAAAGCTGAACATTCTGATTCCAGGGTCTTGGTTAAATCTCTTCACTCTGTATGACTAGAGGCTTTCTCTCTCTTTCCTTCTCTCCTTTGCTCCCTCCACCTCACTTAAATTTTTTCAACACTGTTGTTTCTTTTGTTTTAGCTTTACTTCAAGAATCTGGAGATACTAACTTTATGATTGGTTGTTAAACACTGATTTCTGGCTTTATCTGAATACTAGCTTTACCTGCTTATAATGTTCATATATCGCTACTGGATATTCCAAACAGATTAATCCAAGACCCAGGATCAGTGTGAGATTGATATACCTTGAAGATGAACCATAGATGAAAATGTTCTAGGCCATGTACATCTTACTGGAACCCAGAGGAAATTGTCGCATGTTTCTCTACACAGGATTACATTCAATATGACATATTAGGATATATTGGTATCCAACTAGGCTTACTCTTTGATGGTTTCAAGAACAGAGAGATTGTGGAATAAAACAACATACATATTTTTCTGGACCATATGAAAAAATCATGTATTGTCTACTACCCAAACCAAAAATAATTGTTACTTATGTTGCTAAAGATTTATTTGTATCACTTCATTAATTAGCAATTTACATTGTATCAAGTGGGCTTAACTCCTCTAATAGATTCCAAATGGGCCATTAGGTTATTCAATTCTAGTTAGTTTTATACTTATTCATGAGAAGAAAGTGCAATAAAAATATTTCCTAAAGGAAAAAACTTGTTTGGAATTCAGTGTTTAAACAATAAAAGTAAGAACAAAAAAATGATAGATACTGCTAACTGTGACTTATGTATAAACTGTTTTCCCTGGGGATCTACATGCTTAATAGTTCAGTTCTTGTCACTCTTTGTTGTCTTTCCTAATCAGTTCACACAGAGCCAGGATGAAGCTGACTGGGCTGCTTAGTATACCACTTGTTAAATATCAGGATCTGAATCAGTGCTTCTTGAGGTGGTGATTATGGGGGAAGAAAGAAGTGGGGGGAACTGTCATATTCCCCATGTTTACCTTTGTACAAGTTGTTACTTTTGCTTTTTAAAATATACCCTTCCTAAAACAAACAAACAAATCCTTCCTTACTTCCTATCACCATTTTCATGTCAAAGTTCCCAAATCTCTCACTGCCCATCATCTGCAGGAAGACTTTCTTCCCTATAGTAGGCTTGAGTATTGAGAACCGCTTAGAGTCTAAAACTGAAATTACCTACATAACGCTTAGAGTCTAAAACTGAAATTACCCCCCACAATCCACCCAACTGATTCTGCATTAGGGGTTGGCAAACTTTTTCTGAAAAGGCCAGATACTGTATATTGTAGGATTTGCCAGCAACGTAATTATCTTTTTTTTCCATGCCTGCCCCTCCCCCCCACTCCCGGCCTTACAACTTTTCCAAAGTGTAAAGCATTTTCTCAGCTTTGCTTATAGGGCTGGATTTGGTACGCAGGTAGAGTTTGTGATTCCTGGTCTATAGTGACATAACTATAACTCTTCATTAGCATGATTTTATCATTCTAGGAAGGGATTTTCCACAAGAACCAACAATTCTTCCGTTGAAATCCACAATTTCACCCTCAGATTCTATGAATCCATTGGCTCAAAATTCCTTACCTTGCTTTTTGTACCGGTCCTAAATGGTGATATTATGATCCTTACCCAATCCTAATCAGACTCTCAGCCCTTCTTCCCCTCTCTCGCTCCCATTGAAAGTCTTCCTTTAAACTTAACTTTATTCTTAGTGAATTCCAATCCTGCCTTCCCCATTTAGAGATAGAACCAAAGCTCTGTGGAGGAGGTATTTTTTCACACCTGTGGCAAATTCAACTTTGTCTTATCAAAAAAGGTGGTTTTGGTGTATGCGATTTTGGCAGATATTTGTGGATCCAGCATTCACCGTTCAATAGAATGGTTTTGATTCTACTCAGTATCCTTTAAAAGTTTGCTTTTCATTATGGTTATTTAAGTATATGCCTCCCTCTCTAGTTGACTTTAAAATTCTGGTTATCACAAGTCATGCAGTGACTATATTTTATGGATTTCACACATAGTAAGTGATTAATAAGAATCTCTTGCCATACAGTAATATAATCAATGATCTTAACCACATTTATTCAATTCAGTCCTTTCTGTTTCTCACATTGGGTTGGCTGTCTGAAAGCATCTTTCACTTCTACTCATGTACGACAGAATGAAAAAGAAAGATCTTCCAAGAGCCATAATTAAGCCTTCTTAAAATGTCCCCAGGAATAATCAATGCTATTTCTCCACAGGATATTTTCTGTCAAAGTAGCAGTATTTTGTGTCTGGATTTCTTTGTATCTTCAACTATTCCCATGGCTACGGATCAGGGCATCCCCACAGTGCAGATCCAATCAAGGAAACACTGTGTTTCTTCAGTTTGACAAGATGCAGAGCAAGAAAAGAAACAAAGAATAAGTCTCACTAAAAAGTAACAAGGTCTTCCTCATGTGTTCTGATGGAGTCGAGGGCAGGTAGGGCAGTGCTGTTCCATTACTTGGGATTGAGTAATTAATACCTAACTACCCAGATGTATGCTTCCATCGCACCCGGAGGTTGCTGGGCAAACAATAGGCATTTCTTCAGTGAAATGGAAAAGGCAGTCTGTTTTTTAAGTAGAGAAACTTGTCAGAAACCACCATTTGAACTGTTAATCTCTCGGGGAACATTATATGTGTGTGCTGTTTTATGTCTGTCAATATTCTTACTTTTTTTCTGAAGTTGCAAGCAGGTAACCATGCTATGTGAGTTACAGACTATGAAGATAAAACTAAATGCTCATAATCAGAGAAAAGAGCTAAAGAGGACAAAAAAAAGTTATGCTGATTCATATTAAACTAATATGCATACTTATTAGGGTTTGTTAGTTAATAAGGCATAAAAAGTACATCATTCACATGTGTAATTATAATTACTCATTGCTTATCCAAAGCACCATTTCTGGAACTACCTAAAGGAAAGTTATTACAGGAAAGTAAGGGAAAGTATGTTTCAGAAGCCCTTCTAGCTTTGAAAGGAATAACTCTCTTCTGCTATCAGACCATATGTTAGAGAAGAGCATGACTCTGTTGCATCTCACTAGAATGTAACTCCCAGGTTACCCTACAGTTCTCCAGGCACACCGTTGTTGGTTTCTTCTATGTGATTCTTGGGAAGAAAAGAACAAACAAAGAAAACACACACCCAGCTGCCTTAGAGCAAATGCTGTTTGATTCCATGGAAGATATAGGTGACAGGTTACACTTCTGATAAACAGGCACACCTGCTGCAATTTCTTCAAGCCTAGAGTCAAGAGATTTGCCATTTTGTTGCAAGAGTCTGTCCCTTGAACTTTGCTTTGCTTGACCTGGCACATCAAGGTGGGGCAGGGGGGAGCTGGAAAGGAGGGACAAGGCAGAATCAGGGTGTATCAGACTCAGGCTATCATCAAGATGGGATCTTTTATGCTCTGCCTAGTCACCATCACACAGAGCTTTGCCCCGTCGATCTTCTAAAGAAGAAAAGCTCTCTAAATGAAACAAATCAGGCTACTGAAATAAATGTTGGATTCCTACAGTGATTGTCTTTAGAGTAATAACACCTAACAGGATTTAAAAAGGGAGAGCATCCTCTCTGTTGAAGTGACAGTGGTTTACCAGTTTTGCTAGATTATACATCTCCATTCTCTAGAACATCACCTGACTCACTCAGTCCCACCCAAGCTGTGTTTTAAAGAAACTCATCACAGATAGCAGTCTTATACTATTCATTTGATAATTTCATAAACCATATAGTTTTGTTTTGAAACCATATTAATAAACATCCTCCATACTTTGAAGTATGAAATTCTGATGGACACTTATTTTTTTCTTTACACAATTTTTGTAAAACTTATATTTAGACAAGGAAAAGGAGAATTTTTTACATGTCCAAGGTGATTTGAAGCAATTTGTGCATCTGAAATAATGACTTGTACTTGGTAGATCAATGCATATTTACCTAAATTATAATACCTAATTATAATACCTAATACCTAAATGATAATATTAATCCATAATAAATAAAATAATATGGATTAAAAAAACCAAATCTCCATCAACAGATGAGTGAATACATAGATCGTGGTATTCTAGTATTATGGATTATTTCTCAGCAATTAAAAAGAATGAACTATCGATAATACAACAACATGAGTGAATCATTTGCTGAGAGAAAGAAGCCAGACCCCCCTCATCACCAAAGAAGATTACATACTGCATGATTTTGTTCTACAACATCCTAGAAAACAAAAACAAAAATAAAAACAAAAAAACAAATCCGTAACTACAGAAAAAGCAGATCAATGATTGACTGGGAACAGGGAGTGGAGTGGACAGAAAGGAGGGACTGAAAAGGACCACAAGCAAAATTTGGGCAGTAATGAGCAAGTTAGTATGTTGATTGTGGTGATAGTTTCAAAGATATAAGTATAAAGATCAAACCTTATCAAACTGTACATTGAATAGGTACTGAGTCACTAATTTTATGTTCATATCTTAGTAAGCCTGTAAAAACACAATACCTGAAATACTGTCAAATCCTTAAATAGGGGCACCTGGGTGGCTCAGTGTGTTAAGCTTCTGCCTTCAGCTCAGGTCATGATCTCACAGTCCTGGGATGGAGCCCTGCATTGGGCTCTCTGCTCAGCAGGGAGCCTGCTTCCCCCTCCCACACTGCCTGCCTCTCTGCCTACTTGTGATCTCTGTCAAATAAATAAATAAAATCTTTAAAAATAAATAAATAAAATAAAATACATTTATCTATTACATTCATTATGTTTTACATATTATTAATATATATAAAACTTTGTTTTAATCTACCAAAAGACTTAAATAAGAAATGATTAAATACCATCACAATTCCTCAGCTCTTAGTCATCAGCCTTTTAAAAGAAAAACTCTCTTCTGAGATTTTTCAACAGGAGAGATGTTTTCAAAACTTTAGAATATGTCTTAATATATAGGTATCATTACTAATGAAAATTGTTAGTAACAATATAAAACAGATTAATCATGTTTCTATTAGGAAATCTTCCTTTTCTCTATCACAACCTTGACTTACGCTGTCAAGCAGAAAGATGTTTAAGAATTGATGGTGGATAGTAGCAGAGTTTCATACGTAAGGGTCTGAGACAGGCTCAGCGGAAAAGAATAACCAACATTTTCATCCTCATTGTTGTTGAAATGTGCCATTCATGGAATTGAAAAGTGTTCAACTTATCCAGGTGAATAGAACAGAGCCACCCACTCGATTTTGAGCGTACTTTGGTCTCTTTCCCCAAATTTTAAAGGTTTTTTTTTAATTTGACAGTGAGAGATGACAAGTTGGCAGACAGGCAGGCAGAGTGGGGGAGGGGAGCATGCTCCCCGCCAAGCAGAGAGTCCACTTCGGGGCTCAATCCCAGGACCCTGAGATCATGACCAGAGCCAAAGGCAGACGCTTAACCCACCAAGCCACCCAGGTGCCCCAGAAAGAAAAACATATATATACAAAAATAAGGGTAAACATGAAGGGATGGGATATGACTGTAAAGATGGAAATTTTAAAAAGTTCTAATAAAGGAATTGATAAGTTGGTTGGAAAAAGAAAGAAATGTATTACTGTGTTGGTAAAGCTGGCTACAGAGATAGAGCCGAGGAGTGGGCTTTCAGTTCGGGGTACCTTAAACCATGATCTGCAGCACAGTCAGGCCACTGCTTCAAGCAGGGACCCCACAAGTGGCAGATGTGGGGAGACCCACCTTCCTCTGCTGGAAGAGCACTTGGCAAGAACCTGCTAGATTTGGAGACTCCAAACGGGGCTGTGTGCCAGGAACAGAAACACTCGGTCATAGGCCCGGTGAGCTCAGAGCCTGGCTGGAGACCAGGGAGAGGGGAGTGATTGACAGTTTTTCTCTGAGGGCACACTGAGGAGTGGGGCCTTGAGCTCTTGGCTCCTTGAACCAGAGATTAGGAGAACGCCATTTTCATTTCCATCCTCCAGAGCTCTATGGAAAGCCTTCAGGGAACAAAAGCTCCGCCTGTGCAAATTTGAACAGATTACTTAGCCAGGCTCCTGGTAAGGGTGGCCCAATTCCACCTCAGGCAAAGACATTTGAGAATCACTGCAACAGGCCCCTCTCCCAGAGATCAGCAAGAACATCCAGCCAAGACCAAGCTCACTGATCAAGGAGAACAGCGGAATTCCAGAGGAGGGTAAAGCAAAGCATGGAATTCATGGCTTTCTCCCCATGATTCTTTAGTCTTGCAAAGTTAAATTTTCTTGATTTTATTTTTTTATTCTAATCTTTTTTAACTTTTCCTCTTTTAACATTTTTTAACTAGTTTATCTTAACAATACCTTTCTAAAAAAACAAACCAAAACAAAACAAAAAACTTTTTAAACCTTTATTATTATAGTCATATTTTATCCTTCACTGTATCTAACTTTATTTTTTGTATACATATAGGGTTTTTCCTTCCAAAAAATTTTGGGTTACAATTTCTTCTAATAGATCAAAATATAACCTAAATCTAGCACAGGGCTTTGTTCTAGTATCCAGCCCAAGTAAATTCCTTCCACTTTCTTTTTCCAACCAACTTATCAATTCCTTTATTAGAACTTTTTAAAATTTCCATCTTTACAGTCATATCCCATCCCTTCATGTTTACCCTTATTTTTGTATATATATGTTTTTCTTTCTGGGGCACCTGGGTGGCTCGGTGGGTTAAGCGTCTGCCTTTGTCTCTGGTCATGATCTCAGGGTCCTGGGATTGAGGCCCGCAGGGAACTCTCTGCTTGGTGGGGAGCTTGCTCCCCCCAACCAACCACTCTGCTTGCCTGTCTGCCAACCTGTGATCTCTCACTGTTAAATTAAAAAAAAAAAAACCTTTAAAATTTTTGGAAAGAGACCAAAGTACACCCAAAATCAAGTGGGTGGCTCTGTTCTATTCACCAGTCTAAT
>NC_081563.1:28448601-28474015 GCF_022355385.1 Mustela nigripes | reverse complement strand
GGCTCCCTGCCGAGCAGAGAGCCCGATGCGGGACTCGATCCCAGGACCCTGAGATCATGACCTGAGCCAGAAGGCAGCTGCTTAACCCACTGAGCCACCCAGGTGCCCAATTTTTTTAACTTTTTAAAAATTTCTTTTTACCCTCTTTCTTCTCCCCCTGATTTGGGTCTCTTCTGATTTGGTTAGCATACATTTTTCTGGGGTCTTTGCTCCCCTCTGAGTATTTTATTCTATCATTCATATATTCTTATCTGGATAAAATGACAAGGCAGAAAACTCACCACAAAAAAAGAACAAGAGGCAGTACTGATGGCTAGGGACCTAACCAATATAGACATTGGTAATATGTCAGATCTAGAGTTCAGAATGACGATTCCCAAGGGGATAGCTGGGCTCAAAAAAGGCATGGAAGATATTAGAGAAACCGTGTCTGGACAAATAGAAGCCCTTTCTGGAGAAATAAAAGAACTAAAATCTAACCAAGCTGAAATTTCTTAAAAAGATTTTATTTATGTATTTGACAGAGAGATCACAAGCAGGAAGAGAGGCAAGCACAGAGAGAGGAGGAAGCAGGCTCCCCACTGAGCAGAGAGCCTGATGTGGGGATTGATCCCAGAACCCTGAGAACATACCTGAGCTGAAGGCAGAGGATTAACCTCTGAGCCAACCAAGCACCCCCATACTCAAACTCCATTCATTCTTTATGGATAAAGATGAATAAAGAAGATTTAAGTTCCTCTTAACCAGGAACTCAAAGGATGATTGAAAAAATTCATGGAAACAAATGTTAATGAAAACACAACTGTTCAAAGTCTTTGGGACATGGAAAAGGCAGACCTGAGAGGAAAGTATATAGCAATACAAGCATTTCTCAAGAAATAAGAGAGGTCTTAAGTATACAACCTAACCCTACAGCAAAAGGAGCTGTAGAAAGAACAGCAAAGAAAGCCTAAACCCAGCAGGAGAAGAGAAATAATAAAGATCAGAGCAGAAACCAATGAAATAGAAACCAAACAAACAGTAGAACAAATCAATGGAACTAGGAGCTGGTTCTTGGAAAGAATTCATAAGATTGATAAATCCCTGGCCAGACTTATCAAAAAGAAAAGAGAAAGGACCCAAATAAAATCATGAATGAAAGAGGAGAGATCACAATCAACACCAAAGAAATACAATTATAAGAACATATTATGAGCAACTACACACCAGCAAATTTGACAATCTGGAAGAAATGGATGCATTCCTAGAGACGAATAAACTACCAAAACTGAACCAGAAAGAAATAGAAAAGCTGACCAGACCCATAACCAGCAAGGAGATTGAAGCAGTCATCAAAAATCTCCCAATAAACAAGTGCCAAGGGCCAGATGGCTTCCCAGGGGAATTCTACCAAACATTTAAAGAAGAATTAATTCCTATTCTCTTGAAACTGCTCCAAAAAATTAAAATGAGAGGAAAACTGCCAAACACATTTTATGAGGCCAGCATTACCTTGATCCCAAAACCAGACAAAGACCCCACTGAAAAGGAGAATTACAGACCAATATTCTTGATGAACACAGATGCAAAAATTCTCATCAAAATACTAGCCAACAGGATCCAACAGTGCATTAAAAGTATTACTCACCATGACCAAGTGGGATTTATTCTAGGGCTGCAAGTTTGCTTCAACATCCACAAATCAATCAGTGTGATACAATACATTAATAAAAGAAAGAACAAGAACTATATGACACTCTCAATAGATGCTGAAAAAGCATTTGACAAAGTACAGCATCCTTTCTTGATCAAACTCTTCAAACTGTAGGGATAGACAGATGGTACATACCTCAATATCATTAAAGCCATCTATGAAAAACCCACAGCGAATATCATTCTCAATGGGGGAAAACTGAGAGCTTTTTCCCTAAAGTCAGGAACCTGACAGGGATGTCCACTATCACCACCGCTATTCAATATAGTACTAGAAGTCCTAGCCTCAGCAATCAGACAGCAAAAAGAAATTAAAGGCATCCAAATCAGCAAAGAAGAAGTCAAACTCTCACTCTTTGCAGATGATATGATACTTTATATGGAAAACCCAAAAGATTCCATTCCAAAGAATGGAGTCCTGCTAGAACTCATACAGGAATTCAGTAAAGTGTCAGGATGTAAAGTCAATGCACAGAAATCAGTTGTATTTCTATACCAACAGCAAGACAGAAGAAAGAGAAATTAAGGAGTCGATTCCATTTACAACTGTACCCAAAACCATAAGATACCTGGGAATAAACCTAACCAAAGAGGCAAAGTATCTGTGCTCAGAAAACTATAAAGTACTCATGAAAGAAACTGAGGAAGACATAAAGAAATGGAAAAACATTCCATGTTCATGGATTAGAAGAACAAATATTGTGAAAGTGTCTATGGTACCTAAATCAATGTACACATTTAACATAATCCCTATCAAAGTATCACCATTTTTTTAAAGAAATGGAACAAATAATCCTAAAATTTATATGGAACCAAAAAAGACCCCAAATAGCTAGAGAACTGTTGAAAAATAAAGCCAAAGTTGGTGGCATCACAATTCCAGACTTCAAGCTCTATTATAAAGCTGTCATCATCAAGACAGTATGGTACTGGCACAAAAACAGACACGAAGATAAATGGGACAGAACAGAGAGCCCAGAAATAGACCCTCAATTCTATGGTCAACTAATCTTTGACAAAGCAGGAAGGAATGTCCAATGGACAAAAGACAGTCTCTTCAGCAAATGGTGTTGGGAAAACTGGATATCCACATGCAGAAGAATGAAACTGAACCATTTCCTTACCCCACACAAAAAAATGGACTCAAAATGGATGAAAGACCTTAATGTGAGACAGGAATTCATCAAAATCCTTGAGGAGAACACAGGCAGCAGCCTCTTTGACCTCAGCCGCAGCAAGTTCTTCCTAGAAACATCACCAAAGGCAAGGGAAGCAAGGGCAAAAAACAAACTACTGGGACTTAATCAAGATCAAAGCTTGTGCACAGCAAAGGAAACAGTGAACAAAACCAAAAGACAACTGACAGAATGGGAGAAGATATTTACAAATGACATATCAGATAAAGGGCTAGTATCCAAAATCTATAAAGAACTTATCAAACTCAACACCCAAAGAACAAATAATCCAATCCAAATGGGCAGAGGACATGAACAGACATTTCTTCAAAGAAGACATCCAGATGGCCAACAGACACATGAAAAAGTGCTCCACATCACTCGGCGTCAGGGAAATACAAATCAAAACCACAATGAGATACCACCTCACACCAGTCAGAATGGCTAAAATATTAACAAGTCAGGAAACGACAGGTGTTGGAGAGAATGCAGAGAAAGGGGAACCCTTCTACACTGTTGGTGATAATGCAGGCTGGTACAGCCACTCTGGAAAACAGCATGGATGTTCCTCAAAAAGTTGAAAATAGAGCGACCCTGTGACCCAGCAGTTGCACTACTGGGTATTTACCTTAAAGATACAAATGCAGTGATCCAAAAAGGCACGTGCACCCCAATGTTTATAGCAGCAATATCCACAATAGCCAAACTCTGGAAAGAACCTAGATGTCCATCAACAGTTGAATGGATAAAGAAGATTTGGCATATGGAATATGCCAAAAGAAATGAAACTTGCCGTTTGCAATGACGCGGATGGAACTAGAGGGTATTATGCTTAGCGAAATAAGTCAATCAGAGAAAGACAACTCTCATATGATCTCCCTGATATGAGGAAGTGGAGATGCAACGGGGGGGGGGGGTCTGGAGGATAGGAAAAGAATAGATGAAACAAGATGGGATCACGAGGGAGACAAAGCATAAGAGACTCTTAATCTCATTAAACAAACTGAGGGTTGCCGAGGGGAGGCCAGTAAGGAGAGGGTGGTTGGGTTATGGACATTGCGGAGGATATGTCCTGTGGTGAATACTGTGAAGTGTGTAAGCCTGACAATTCACAGGCCTGTACCCGTGGGGCAAATAATACATTATATGTTAAAAAATTTTAAAATAAAAAAAATTGAGTTGAGAAAGGGCAGTGAACAAGACAAGCAAATGACTAACTGAGCAATTTGCAGAATTAGCAAGGGAAGTATTTTCAGGCTGGAGTTTTCCTGTTCCCTCATATAATCCATTAGCTAAGTCTGTGTGTTAGGCCCACTGTGTTGTGAGAATATAAAAATGAACACTATTTCAAGGCAATACTGATTTAACAACAAAAGACCCCCACCATTAGAAGCATAACAATGAGAAGCTCCTAGAAACAACTCAACAATTTGTGATCACCTCATTTTTTCCTACCATGGATATTTAAGAAGAGATCAGGGGAATCATTCACTTTCACTACTGACCTCTGCAATGCTTTTCAGGAATCATCCATTGGCTTACAAGTACACTAGTCTTTGTAGTTAGTTTCTGTTGACTACAGAGTTATAAGCTGTTCTAGTTATTTTTCTTTCTCAGTGATTTGTTAAGGGATCCTGCAGGTTTGTGTTTTTGCAGAACATTTTGCTAATCAAGCCATAAACACATTATTTTAAAAATCTACAATTATTTCTCAGCCATCCAGGAGTTGTTTTTTTTCCCCCATTATGTTCACCTCAACTTCCAACATTTTATAGATTATTTAGGCCCTCCCTTTAAAAGTCAGCATATGAATCTTCACTAGGTAAAACTCTAACCATGGAACTTTTCTTTTTTGTAAGTGGGGCTCAAACTCATGACCCTAAGATCCAGAGTTGCATGCTTTACCAACTGAGCGAGCCAGGTGCCCCTAACCTTGGAACTTTTCTGGTAGATTTGGTGGGAGAAAACACAGATGAAGTTTGGCAAAGTCTTTAGTACATGTATCATTGTCACCACAAGATACCATGGAACTGATATTTAAGAGTGGGCAAGTAGGGGTACCTGGGTGGCTCAGTGGGTTAAAGCCTCTGCCTTCAGCTCAGGTAATGATTCCAGGGTCCTGGGATCAAGCCCCGCATTGGGCTCTCTGCTCAGCGGGGAGCCTGCTTCCTCCTCTCTCTCTGCCTGCCTCTCTGCCTACTTGTGATCTCTGTCTGTCAAATAAATAAATTAAAAAAAAAAAAAAAAAAGGTGGGCAAGTAGAGACCTGTGACCAAGAAATGAAATGCTATATTTTTTGAAGCAATGATAATGTATTATATGAATCTCTGTATTCATAATTTCCATGTGGATGCTGCTCAGTGAATATTTAAAACAAAAGAATGCGGTATTTCATGGCAAGGAATTGGATCCCAGTCTCTGCCAAGATGAGAAACGCCTCTCTAATAGGGTACCATCAGGCTGGACCCTCTGTAGCTCAGGTTCTTTGGACCCTCTGTAGCTCAGGTGACTTTGGGTGGAGTAGCACTGACTCTCATGCTTTCATGGATTTTCCACTCACTGTAGAATCCCAGAACAGAAGGAAGAGGGGAAGACAGAAGGAAGCCCAGCAACAATGGCCTTAGCATACAGTATGAAAATCTCTTTTGTATGGCCAGGAAAAAAGGACATTTACCTAAAATACCCATGGCAAGATGTGCTACAGGTAAGAAACTGTCATTAGCAGAACAAGACATAAACTGAGAAAAGTCATGATCAGTATTTCCTAACATTTGCTGATACAGGTGAAGTCAAATGCTCAGTTTGGGTTGGGGAGTGGGGTTGAGGGGTGGGAGTAGGGGAGGCGGCGGTGGCCACAGTTAGTCTACTGCTTCAGAAAATACAAACCCACCTTTTAAAAAGAATAATAAAAATTTAACCCACATTCATTCTTATCAGGGAAGTGGAGAATATGATTTTTTTTCATAGTTTATGAAACATGAGGAAAAGTTTTAAAATGGTATCATTAAAGGAGAAAACTTGTTTCCAAGATAAAGGAAAGTCCAAGAGAAGAAAAATTAGTCCCTAACAAAAATCTATGTTAGGTAGACTGAAACACTGGAGGAAAAAAACATGTATGAGATGGTCTGAGAAAGCCAGGATATCTACTATATATATATATATGTAATTATATGCATATGTATATGCATATAATTACATATATATATATACACACACACATAAGACTTTTTAGTATATTTCAAGAAGTCTCTTTTCTAAGAAATAGCATTTAAAAAATATAGAGCAAGAAGAAAATAAGCTTTTGCTCTTTTCTGCCTTTCACTAAAGTAGTTTTCAAAGACCCCTATTTCCTAATGCCTCCATTGGTCTATCATGGTGCCCCATACCATGTCATTTTTAGATGCTTTAGTTCTAATGTAGTTGCATGCAAGGTAATTGAAGCTTGTTTTTAGTGCATGAATCCCCCACTCTCACGACCTAATCTAACCCTATATAATTATCCCCCCAAAGCCCCATCTCCAAATACCACAATATTGGGGATTAGGGCTTCACCATATGGGTGGAAACAGAAAACGAACTTGCAGAAGGCTTAAATTCTAAACTTTCTATGACTTATCTGGTTATCGATGTAAGTAAATAGCTGAGCTTTAAGGGAAGGGAGGTTGGACAGATACTGTTGGGGATGCAGGAGTCAGAAAGAGAAGCTCTCTAGAAAATGGGCAGTTACATGAAGGGAACCACAAGGGGGCTGGGAAGGCACTAAAAATGTCAAGATTCTGGGAGTCTGGTGCAAGAAAAAGGGAAAAATGAATGGGAAAGGGAGGGTTCATAGTGGGTAACAGAATGTTTTGTTGACTTATTAGCGTTGCTTAGGGCAAAGCCCCATCACAGGCAGATTTTAGATTTTTCAAAGGCTCTTTGTTTCTCTGAAACCAAGCTGCCTGAGGTATTACTTAGAATCTTCATATTTGTTCCAGTCACCATGGATGTACAGGTACTAAGTGTTCGGGCTTTAGATAATGAAGCCAGACTGGTGAAGACTTCTGTGAAGTCACATCCTGCATTTTCAAACGTATAAAGGGCTGGGTACCAACAGAGCCCAGAATGAATAAGTGAATGCTAGCTACATTAATTAATCTCTGAACACACAAACAATAAATCTGATTCCAAAAATATGTTCTGACACCGTCTGTAAAGACAGTTTGAAATTGGTTAGCAGAAGTTATTTTAGCTTAAAAGTCTTGTGTTTTATTTCAGAAATAAAGTGAGAAGCTGCAGAGACAACAGCTGTTACTTTTGAACATAAAGTGTTAGAAGGGAAGTAGAAATTTATCTAAAGTTCACAGATGTCTCCAGTCATCAACAATAGATGTCACTAATCATTTCCTAGTATTTGAAGAGTTATGACTCATCTTCTAGTTGGCTGAATTTTTTGGTGGTAGTGGGAATTGACCTATAAACAAACAAACGAGTAAATCTGTATAGGAACTAAAAGAGAATGAGCATATTTCACAAAATTTTAAAAAATTATTACTATGGAGATCTATTTACTTGGCTAAAATTCATCTAATAGATTTCTTATGCAAGTTAATATTGTGACAAGCTTCAATTAATTATAATGTTTCAAAATATTTCTGTTAGACTTTCAGCCAATTTGAATGTGTTAGAAATTATATTAGAATAAAGCAAATTTTATTTGCTCTAAATGAAGGGGGAAAGGCTTATGATTTTATTTATTTATTTATTTATTTATTTTTGCCTAAAAGTTCCCATTTAATAGAGTAATATCAAAACCTCTTACCATAGTTAAAACCCTTTCTGGGTTCAGGTCTATAACAGACAGGGAGAATGAAGATACTCAATTTTGCCTCGGAAGAGAGTTCAAGCAGAATTTCTCTTAGCTGTAACTGTGTTTTGATTTGTGTGTGAAGTTCTTTAAAGACTATCTATTCAGAAACTTCCCTCTGAATTAATTCAAATGTTACATGATTGGTAAAAATGCTCACTTGCCTTGGAGAGAGGTTTGCAACTAGTTGACCTTAATTATGGCATTGACATGTGGCAGGACTGACCTTATGGGTGTGTGACTGGTATAGTTGCACTGGGTCCCATGCTCAGAAAAGCACTATGTTTGGTTGACTTCTTTATGGCCATCATTTGGAGATTCTTAGTAATTGTTGAACAAGGGACCCTGTGGTTTGCATTTTGCACTGTGTCCCACAAAAGATGTGGCTAGTCCTGGCACTTGTAATAAGTACAGTAAGTTGTCAAGGTTCTGGACAATCTCCAAAGACACTGCCGTCTCTAGAACTTGGGTACCTGTCCCTATTTTGACAAGGCAATTAGGGATGATATACAGACCCAGGCTTCCTCAGTGTGATGTGCTACCAAGTTCCCTCACTGAATGTAGAGTGGTTAGAGTGATCTTTAATAGAAATGTACAGTTTTCTGTGACACAAAGAGTAAGGACCTTTAGAATCTGTGTATTCAATAATGTAAACTTTGGTCTTATATTCTGCTAGGAGAGGGAAATGACTTGTGTGAGATGCAGGAAGGGAAGCTGGGATTAGATGTAGCCATTACGCCCAAGCACATCCTGTCTCACAGAAAGATTCCAGTCCACATACACTAAGAGCAATGAAGACAGAGTAACACTGAGAATCATACAAAAATGTTACTTATATGACACAGATTCTCTCCCAATTAGGATCCTAATGGAGGTTTATTGAAATTCATTATTAGATTCACAGAAGCTAAATGTGTTACCAAAGGTCATATAGCAAGTTGAAGTAAACATCAAACATGGTGTTTTAAATCTCTACCATTTTCAGATGTTTCCTCCACTTGTTAAAAATCATTGAGCCTTGTTTATCCATTCATCTGTTGAAGGGTATCTTGGTTCTTTTCACAGTTTGGTGACTATGGCCATTGCTGCTATGAACATTGGGATAAAGATGGCCCTTCTTTTCACTACATCTGTATCTTTGGGGTAAATACCCAGTAGTGCAATTGAAGGGTCATAGGGTAGCTCTATTTTTAATTTCTTAAGGAATCGCCACACTGTCTTCCAAAGTGGTTATACCAACTTGCATTCCCACCAACAGCGTAAGGGGGTTCCCCTTTCTCCACAGCCTCTCCAATACATGTTGTTTACTACCTTCTTGGTTTTGGCCATTCTAACTGGTATAAGGTGGTATCTCAATGTAGTTTTAATTTGAATCTCCCTGATGGCTAATGATGATGATTATTTTTTCATGTGTCTGTTAGCCATTTGTATTTCTTCTTTGAACAAGTGTCTGTTCATGTCTTCTGTGCATTTTTTGATGTGATTATCTGTTTTATATGTTGAGTTTGAAGAGTTCTTTATAGACCTTGCATATTAGCCCTTTGTCTGTAGTGTCATTTGTGAATATCTTCTCGCATTCCGTAGGTTAACTCTTTATTTTGTTGACTGTTTCCTTTGCTGTGCAGAAACTTTTTTTTTTTTAAGATTTTATTTATTTATTTGACAGAGACAGTGAGAAAGGGAACAGAAGCAGCAGGAGTAGGTGAAGGAGAAGCAGGCTTCCCTCTGAGCAGAGAGACAGATGCGGGGCTCAATCCCAGGACCCTGGGATCATGACCTGAGCCAAAGGCAGTAAGTTGCTTAATGAAGAAACTTTTAATCCTGAAGAAGATATGGTACATATATACAATGGAGTATTATGCCTCAATCAGAAAGGATGAATGCCCAACTTTTGTATCAATATGGATGGGACTGAAAGAGACTATGCAAAGTAAAGTAAGTCAAGTAGAGAGAATCAGTTATCATATGGTTTCACTTGCTTGTGGAGCATAAGGAATAACATGGAGGACATTGGGAGATGGAGAGGAAAAATGAGTTGGGGGAAATCGGAGGGGTAGACAAATCATGACAGACTGTGGACTCTGAGAAACAAACTGAGGGTTTTGAAGGGGAGAGAGGTGGGGTGTTAGGTGAGCCTGGTGGTGGGTATTAAGGAGGGCATGTATTGCATGGAGCACTGGGTGTGGTGCATGAACAACAAATTTTGGACCACTGAAAAAAATAAAATTAGCTTAATTTTTAAAAAAGAACATACAAGGGAAAAGAGACAGGCTCTCCAATAAATGTTGCTAGGACAACTGGAAAAAAAACAATCATTGAGCCTTGGGCAACTGGGTGGCTCAGTCAATTAAATGTCTGCCTTTGGCTCAGGTCATGATCTCAGGGTCCTGAGATCAAGCCCCACACTGGGTTCCTTGCTCACTGGGAAGTCTGCCTTTCCCTCTGCCCCATACCCAGTGTGTGCGTGCGCTCTCTCCCTTTCTCTCCCTCAAAAATAAACAAACAAACAAACAAACAAATAAATCTTTAAAAAGAAATAGTTGAGCCTCTAATTAGAAGTTCTGCCCCCATAATAGGGATTCTATTTAAGTAAATGAGGTAATCTTTGAGCTACCAGGGAGAGCCTTTTCTCTAGTCTCCCAGCTCAGAGCAATTGTTTAGGTGGTGGGAAGGGAACAGGGCATCATAAATACCACAGAAAAGAAGGGCAAGCCACGGAAAAGGAAGCCACTGAATATTGGCATTGAAAGAAAACGTTATGATCAATTTTATTAATCTCTCCTTCTCTCCAAATTCCACCTGACGGAAAGTCCTCTCAAGGGCTTCTGGATTATGAGCACTTTAACTCAAAATTCCATTTCATTGAAGAATTCTAATTGCTCCAAAGTTCTGGCTTAAGTTGAACTGAAATGTGACTAACTGTAAATCGGAATAGAATATGGACATTGGGGAGGGTATGTGCTTTGGTGAGTGCTGTGAAGTGTGTAAACCTGGTGATTCACAGACCTGTACCCCTGGGGATAAAAATATATGTTTATAAAAAATAAAAAATTAAAAAAAAAGAATATGGTCTCTGCTCTCAATCCTGCAGATGAATACAGCCATAAACAGAGAATACCAATACATATGTGACAAAGTCATAGTGGAGAAACCCACAAAACCTATTTAGAGGCACACTGCTGGAATCGTTGGGTAGGGTGTCAGAGGCCCAGCTCCTTGACAAGGACTGCAAATTATGAACTGTTCTCTGTTTCTTCAGTGCTCCTATTAATGTGAACTAACACATTTAAACCCAGATCTGCTCTTCCTTTTGCAGTAAGACTTTGTTCCCTGTGATGAGAGCATTTTTTCACACATGAAGCTTGCATCAGAGTTAGTGCCAGCAGCATCATTATTTTGTCGGCTTATGCTGAACCTCTATTTTGATCAGTGAGGCATAGGGCAGGTGTCCTACACTAGCACATGCTTGGAAATCTGAGAAGACTTTCCTAATCTTTTCTAATTTTCTCTCTTTAGCACTGACTAAAAGAATGAGATCTTGCCATCTGCAACAACATGGATGGACCTACAGAGTATCATGCTAAGTGAAATGATTCAGACAAAGAAAAATACCATATGATTTCACTTATAGGTGGAATCTAACAACAACAACGACAGAAAACAACAAAAAACAAAAAAACCAAAAAGCAGAATCAGCCTATAAATACAGAGAACAAATGAATAGTTGCCAGAGGGGAAGCTGATGAGAAAGTGGGCAAAACAGGAGAAAGTGAGTGAAAGGTATAGACTTCTAGTTATGGAATGAATAAATTATGGGGTTGAAAGGTACAACACAGGGAATACAGATGATGGCATGGTGCTATAATATCACTGAATAGTGACAGATGGGAGCTACATTTGTGGTGAGCACAGTATAATGTATACACTTGCTACTTGTGGAATCACTAGGTTGTACACCTGAAACTAATGTAACATTGTGTGTCAACTATAATTAAGAAAATTTGGTAACTGTGTCTTCAGTATTTTTAAATTGGAAAAAATCCACAAAGCCACAAAACAAAAAGCCTAAAACTTTTATAAACATTATAAAGCCTAAAACAGAGCCACATGGTCTTCCTTCAGCAGCTTCCCCAGGTTTTGACAGAGCTTACTCACCATTAAATAGGCTTCTTCTTCTTCTTTTTTTTTTAAAAAGATATTTATTTATTTGACAGACAGAGATCACAAGTAGGCAGAGAGGCAGGCAGAGACAGAGAGAAGGGGAAACAGGCTCCCTGCTGAGCCAAGAGCCCGATGCCAGGCTCAATCCTAGGACCCTGGGATCATGACCTGAGCTGAAGGCAGAGGCTTTAACCTAATGAGCCACCCAGGCGCCCCTAAATAGGCTTCTTAAAATTACTCACTTGATGTTAACAGTGGATCTGCCACTACCTGAGTGCCTCCTAGCACTTTCATCTAAAATGTGAATAAGGCAGTCATTATTGGGACGCCTGGGCGGCTCAGTCAGTTAAGCATCTGACTCTTGGTTTTGGCTCAGTTCATAATCTTGGGGTGCTGGGACGGAGCTCCAAGATGGGTTCTGTGCTCAGTGAGGAGTCTGCTGGGGATTCTCTCTCAATAAATAAATAAATCTTTAAAGAAAAAAAAAAAAGTTTTGTTATGTACTGTTGCTGAGCCCAGATGGATCAGGGTTTATCATATACTTAAAAAAATCCACTCAGACTGATTATTTAAAATAATCAGTTGTTGGTTGTTGGTAGTTTCTCACCCCTCACACTGTAATTTTCTCAAATAGCTTGTCTTTTTTCTCTTTTGGAAAACTTAGAACACTGGCATAATCCCCCATGTTTGGAGTGTGCTCTCCCCCATTTTCATTGCAATGCCACGTGTCAGCCCTTTAGTATCCAGTTAGGGCCCAATTCTTCACTTGCTAAATAGAAATCATAGATTATTTTATCACTTGTTTGGGACCTCCAATACATTTCTATTAAATAGATTATCTTCCTGACTCTGGAAGACTGAACTAAAATTGGATTTGAGTAGGAGGACCTTCTCTCTTCAGCTGCTAGCATTTTATCATTTTCCTTAAGCACTTGGGATTATGACTTTCTATTTCTCTTTCATGTCGTGGAATATATATATTTGTTAGCACTTTTCTTGAGATTTCAGCTCATTCTGGCATACTTTTCTGGAAAAAATTTCCTCTGAATCACACGTTTTCATACTCATTTGTGATTTTGTGTTTCTCTTTCTCTCCTACAAAGATTCTGAAAATTTGAGATTCTGTCCACTGCACTGGGCACTGCTAGCATTAACTGCACATTTAGGATTTTCTGTTTTACATTCATAATGTGTACATTTTTATGCATTGTTGAAATCAGTTTACCAGTATGACTTCATGCATCTAAGCTTTTGATGCTGTGAGGTTGACTTATATTTATTTTGTGTACTGTCCTTGTCTAGTTTTGAAATTTTAGTCATATAAATCTCATAAAATGAAAAGGGTAGCTTCCCTTCTATTGTAATCTCTGGAAAAGTTTGTGAAAGTCAGGGATAAACCATTTGGGAAGGTTTCCTAAACCGTGTCTGTAATAGCTTCTACACTTGGTGTTATTAGTGGAGAAAGGAGAGAAATTTCAACTACCTATTGCATTCGCTTAATATCCACTGATCCATTCAGGAATCCAAATCCTTAAAACAGGTTGGTCACATGTTTATTTTAAAAAATTTCTACCACATACACATTTTGTAATTTATAGGTATTAAATAATTTATTGTATTTATGGTTTCAAAAATAACTACTATGCTATCATAGTGTGTTACATATATTATATATAATATATACAAACACATTCACAAATACGCACACATATATAGACTATAGCACGTAAATATGTGTGTAGGTATAGTACCTATATAATACATACATGTGTATATTTTGGGGGCAGGAGATAGGTTTCTCTCTTTGAGAAGTTTTGCTTGAATTTTGTCTATTTCAGTCATTTTTTGGGCATATAGCAGGCGTTTCACTTTTAAACAAGATTTGATGTCAGGCTTCAAAATCAATTTTGAACTTGTTCTAGAAAGTCGCTGTCCATATTCTTCTACTTACATGGCTAGAAATGTATGTATATAATAATACCACTTGCGAATTTCTATTCATTTCTTCTCAAAAGCCCCCACACTGTGCTTCTACTCCATTCCTTTGAGAAGTACTCCGTGACCCTACCAGATCTAGCTAGGAACTCTATCCACTCTGCTCTCATTCCTTCCTGTCCTTGACTCCATTCCAATAAGTAATGTGTTTACTGATCATGCTTTATCTAAACACCAAGTGTCCTCAGTATATTGTAATGTTCTTGGGAGTAAATGCAGTGACTTTTGTTTGTGGCCTTCAAAGTCCCTCAGTGTGTTTACTATATAGCAGACTTGAAAAAAATGAGTTTGAATTTTTAACACTTATTACTCTTAATTTTTCCTTCAAGAAGCACAAGAAAATTGGTAGTTTGAATATATTTTGAAAGGTCAGAGATGTGGAATTATTTTTCAAGGACTGCACACTCACTACTATGATATGCCAGACCTATTTATTGATTTATAAAGTATCTTTCTCTAGAAATAATTTCAACAGAGATTTCTCAAATATTATTGCAAATTTTCTTCTGAGGCCACGATGGCATTCCTGCCTTTACTGGTGAATACACAGATCATACTCTATTCTCTGAAGCATGAAACAGGGCTTCACTGTTCATTGTTTAGGCTCATCATCTCAAGGACGAGGCTTACGGCTTTTAGGAGCCATCAAATTAAAGCCTCTTATTCATCTTCTCTCATTAAGTCATGTTCTCCTGCTTATACAGTTTTTAGGACTTTGATTTACTTTAACCATATTAGCACTTTTCACCCCCTGATGAGTTTTCATTCTGCTAACAAAAGATGTACAATTGGAAAAGTCTTGTCTTTTAGGCATTTGCTCCAACTATGGGAATTTGCAAATTCTCCCTATGGGCTTGCCTGAAATTAAAGTAACAAGACCAATTTCAGTTATTTTAATAAGAAGATATTTAAAATGCTTAATTAAATTCACTTATTTCAACAAGAACATATGATTCTGAAAAGAACAGAAAATTGGTCACACCACGTGGTAGAGGACACCAGCCATGACACCATAGATTATTACATTTTCTAAGTAGTTACAATGTCTATTCTACTTTTTAGTCATTCAATATCTTTATTAAACATGAGTAGATCAGTTTGGGCATCCTTTTATCTTCCCAGATACACATCTTGTAATATTCAAGCCTTATTACCCAGCTGTGATATCTTGGGATGTAATGATTACATCTATATCCTTTTTGTAACTTTCATAAAGGTACCAACTGTGATCATATCCTCTCTTTACATTTATCTGAAAGACAGAAATACCTCAAATCAAATTTTATTCTCACTTCAGATTCTCACAATTTTGGACTCCTATTGGACCTACTTCCAGTCTGATGTTATTCAGTATTTTTGTGAGTCCTTGCATTTCGTACTTCCTTTGTTCTCCCTTTCTTCTGTGCCTTCCCCCCACTTTCTCAAGTAACATTGTAATTCAGAAGTGAGCATAGGAATGTGTGAAAATATTTAATAAATATTTAATATCTTTTTAATTTTTTGCTTAATCTGTGTGATATTAAACAGTTGAGGAAGGACATGTAAATTCTCTTGGGTTCTCTTTGCTTGTAAGTCGTAAGAGAAAGTGGTCAGCAAAAGACTCGTTGGGATGCTATTCCAGGTATATGAAAACTCGTGCCGGGAAATTTTAAATTCATGCATTCCAGGACCTCCTGAGACCCACCAGCAGCTTTAAAGAAGATTCTATGTTAGTTTCCATGAAATTATTTCTGAAGGCATGAAAGAGCCAAGAATTATAAATATGGAGGGACCTGAAGGGCATGTTTTATGTCTGTGCCTCTGTGTGAACCATTTACAGCTTCTAGAACTGGGTTTCCTACTTGAGTAAAAGGGGAAAGATAATCAGCAAGGTCTGCCACAGATATTTAGAACATGCAAATACATATATATTCACATAGAGACCCACACATATACATGCACACATATTAACATCTGCTGTTCTGATCCTCGGGTGCATCATATGAAAAGGGGACCCAGCTCTGCTTTTTAGTCTAAATATAAACTGATTAGATAATAAGAGAAAAATATATAAAGCAAGTATTTTTGATCTCTGTATGTGCTAACGTGTATATTTGTTATTTTTAACCCTCTGTTCCCTAGGCCCACTTGTAAAGGCAACCAATTTTTAAAATGGTAGCTGCAAATCCCATACTTTCTTTGTTCACAGTTCAAGCAATAGCTTGCTTCACTTCTTTATTGTCAGACTAGAATCAGTAAGCAATTGGCCTTGAGCAATATCTTAAATATCAGCCTCTAAAACCTATACAATTGGCCCCAGACACAGACGCTGTGGGAGTAGTGGGTCAAAGATGACAGATTGCATAAAACCATATCACAGAGCGCCAACAACCTCTCCAGTCCGCTTTTTGGACTCAGTCAGGAGATCAGGCTGGCTTGGCAATTATGCAGTAAAATAATAAAACTGTGGACTGAAAATCTGCCTGAGAAAATTTAGGCAGTGATCTAGCTGCAATCCTGAGGTGATTAAAAAAAGGCATATGTTTCAGCCAAAAAACACAGTGCCTTTTTCAAAGACCACGTGATAGGTCATTGAATGATGTGAGCCATTGTCATCTGTTTTGGCATTTCAATGTACACCAACAATGGAATAAATGGAGAAACACAGTAAGATCTCTAATTTTAAAGAGAGTAGAAGGAGATGGGTGGAGAAGGAGAGGTGGGAAGAGATGCAGAGCTTGAGGAAGGAGAAGACACAGGTGAGACACTGGATGTTTGGTACAAAGGTTGACTAAGGGTTTGCTGAGCAACCTCTGGCAGTTTGATGGGTAAATAACAAGGCTGGGAGAAGACACATTTCAACACAGGAAAAACAGACTCTGATCTGATTCCCCATGCAGCCAAACAGAATGAATTGATGATTTCTGCTTCATTAGTGTTCATTGTGTTTGTTTTTCTATAGTTTTAGATCACCCTGCCTTAGGTTAGGGAAAATAACATCATCCTGTTATCAATCCTCAGCTTCTGCCGACCCATCCCACCCACCGGAAGAAGACAACCTGGGCTAACTCTTTATTCTAGGCAAGGAGGGCTCTGGTACCCCGAGAATGACAAAGGGATATAATTTCTCTAACTAGACCTGAACAATCATTGCCTGAATAATCCTATCACTTTTTAGAAGCTTCCCGTCCAAGCAGCGATAATTGCTTGTCCTGAAAGTTAAGACCAATGAAAGAATGGTCTTTGCTTGAATGACCTACTCTAGTTATTTATCCTCCGTTCTTCCCAGGATTCTCTGAGTATATTTAGGAACTCACCTGTTAAGCTATTGCAATGAACTCTTTCCAGCAGCTAATCTGGGGAGGGTAGAAAGAGGAAAACTGGCGGGTGCTAAAAAAAAAAAAAAAAAACCATCCGATTCAAGGCACCACTGTTTTTGTTGCTGAATACCCCTTAAAGTTTAGAAAGTGAACCAGGCAGGGAGATTTCTCTCCGTGCAGCTAGCCTCCAGCATTTATGGAGATGGCCGTGGGAATTTGAAGCCCACTTCCTTCTGCAAAGACTCTGAAGGGCTTCGGCTCACATGAAATCAGTGGAGAGACCTCTGCTAGGAATTGTCGGCAAGAGCACGAAGAGGACCAGAAAGGCCAGCTGCCCTTCAGTGCACATTTCCTTTGCTTCAACACCTCTGTAAGAATTCTCTTAAAGATGCTAGCAAGTGCATCTTCAGAAGCGAGCGTTCATCACTTCTTGATTTCTCCCTCTGGGCACGCAGGTTTTCAGACTGATGAGCCCTCTTGTAGTCTGAACCAGGATGCCTAGTGAGGCGTTACCGTGAACACTTAGAGCCAAAATCTGGGGCCCCCACTAAGTGGGTACATTTTTACAGAGAGTTGTTTAGATCTACCTCTGTGCCTTCTAATCCATGTCTCTTTTTTTAACTGCACATTACATGGCCTTTCTTCTTTGAAATGACCAGACTCCTGTCTCAGGGCCTCACAGAGGGATTTTCTCTAAGACATGATTCACTGGACCTCCTACACACCCTTAAGGCATCATCCTCATTCTTGTCACTGTCCCCAACCCATTGTGCAATGATCCATCTTTAAATGACATTCTTATTTTTATTTTGTTTTTTTGGAGAGTGTGTGCACATGTGCGCATGAGAGGGTAGGCAGAAGGGGGGAGGGAGGAGGAGGGAGAGAACCCCAAGCGAGCTCCACACCCAGTACGGAGCCAGACACAACCCTGAGATCATGACCTGAGCTGCAATCAAGAGTCGAATGCTTAACTGACTGAGCCACCCAGGTGACCCTTGAAGTGCCATTTTTAAAACCGGTAAATAATTATGTATATACTTAAGTGCTGAATATGTCTTCCCACAAGCATGTAAGCCCATGACGGAAGGACTGTGGGTCTCCTCTAACTCAGGCACTCCTGTCTGATGCCAGAACCATCCTCGGGAATCAGTAATGCGGTAGGTGGCATGATTTCATCTTAGAGAGATGAGCCCCCACGGAGATTTCCAATCTAGAGTGCGTCACTCAAGTTTAGGGCCTCAATTTCACTGGGCCTGTAACTGTCAGTGGGCGCTGGGTTGATGTGTGGGCACATTTCAATGTGATCTGTAAGTTCTAGCCCAGGGCCAAGAAAATTCCTCTGAAAAGGGCCACAGCAAAAAATTTTAGGCTTTGGAGACCTTTCAGTCTGTGTTGCCTTTGCAGTATGAAAATCGCCATGGGTAAAAACACAAAATGAACAAGTGTGGCTACATTTTAATGAAGCTATTTTAAAAGCAGGCACCAGGACAGATATGATGACTTAGCCCCAGTTTGCCAAAGCCTGTTCTAGACAGTAATTTCTTCACTTAAGGTTTTAAGATCTGACAGAGACTACAGACTGTTAGAGCTGTTCTATTCATTTCCTGTCCTCTGGTATAAAAGCATCTCACAGCTATATTAGGGACAAAGAATGTAGACATTTGTTTGTGCGGGAGGAATGCAGTGATGACCCTTCTATCAGTATTATTCACGATAACTATTGTTTCCGAGAGCCACAGAAATCCAAAATAATTTAGCTCATGTTGCTGCAAACCATCCTTGAGAAGTTTTCGTTGAAGCTTGATTGTTTTTATGTTATCTTTCCTATTAAATCTAGTGTTCTCCACTGCTTTCCTATAAAGATTATCTGTTGTTGTTTACTCTAAGGATGAGGTAGTTTATAGTAATGATAGGAAATAATTTTTTTTTAAAGATTTTATTTATTTACTTGAGAGAGAGACAGTGAGAGAGAGCATGAGCGAGGAAAAGGTCAGAGAGCGAAGCAGACTCCCCATGAGCTGGGAGCCCGATGTGGGACTCGATCCCGGGACTCCGGGATCATGACCTGAGCCGAAGGCAGTCGTCCAACCAACTGAGCCACCCAGGCGTCCCAATAGGAAATAATTTTTGACAGGTAAGGGATCAAATGGAGTCATTCAAACTATTCACGTTCCCTGTTAATTACAGCCAGGTGACTGTTATCAAAGAATTGCTCCCATCTCCATTAATCAGCTCTGTCTCCTTCTCAGTCAGATGGATACATTGTGGATGTTTTGAGTTAAGCTCTAACATCACTTACAGGGCTGATATTTCAGACTACTATGAGCGTGGACCGCTTGCACTCACAACATGCCCGTAACACATGCATTATCCATGGGAATTAATTGTTAGCAATGAATTCAACATTCAGCCTTTAACATTTTTTATTCTGCCAGTGAGGCCAGAGCATAAATCTATTCTTTCAAACAGTCTATTATTAATCTCTGGCTTTCACAAATGGCAAACAGCCACTGAATCCAGCTGACAGCACATATTCATTTAAAGACTAATAAGGAGAATTATCCATATTAGTTAAAACATATTCGTCATCATGTTTAAATTCTTCCATAGCTATTACTAGAGTTGGATTAGAGTATGCAAGACTGAGGAACTTGGTTTAATTGTTACCTAAAGTTGAGGCATTGAGAAAATTTTCAAAATACATTTTGGAAATCATTTCAGCTTCATTTTGGGAAGAACATAATCTTGCAACAGACATTATTTAACTTTTTTTTTTGTTTTTTTGCTAAGGAAATAAATTTGAAACCCTCCAGTGTTTTTATGGGACCAGATTTGGAGATGTCTCTTTACTTAGTGTTTAAATTGGGCTTTTTGACTGCAACGGGCTCAAATACATGAGGTAAGAACAGAAAGGGGAAACAGGTTTCAAAAAGTAAAACTTGAGAACATGAGGGAGGAGTGATTCTGGAAACTTGTCTTCTCCTCTCCAGTTTTGTTGCCCAAGGGAAATGCTTCCCTCGCTCTGTCCCTTTTTAATCATGCCAAGAATATTGTCAGCATCTCTCCAATTATTGTGCAGATTTAAAAGAATCTATTTTATAGTATAACTTTTGAGCCTCTAAAATGAAAAAAAAAATGGATATTAAACCAAAGGAACACCCTTTCAAATTTTGTAACTACTGAATATCTACATAAAAGTCCTCTTAAGAATCCCTTATTTTTAGAGTTTTTTTTTTTTAAATTAGTAGATGCTTTTTAATGCTTCTGTGGTTCATTTGCAAGAATGATCATCACTTTAAGGTAGTGAGATGTGATTTACCTCATACCTAGTCTAGTGTCTTCCCTGAGTTCTAACCTTCCTTTTTTTTTTTTTTTTTTTTTTTTAAAATTTTTTTTTTTTTTCAGAGAGAGAGGGGGGGAGAGAGCAAGCACAGGCAGGCAGAATGGCAGGCAGAAGCAGAGGGAGAAGCAGGCTCCCTGTCGAGCAAGGAGCCCGATGTGGGACTCGATCCCAGGACGCTGGGATCATGACCTGAGTTGAAGGCAGCTGCTTAACCAACTGAGCCACCCAGGCGTCCCTCTAACCTTTCTTTCACAGTGTTATGGGAAAGTCTTTGAAGAGTTGATGCCTCAGGGGCAACTTTGAAATTGACTTCACCTCTATGATGTTGGTGAAGTGGAAGCTGCAATAGAAATGTACCTGCAGTTTGCCACCAGGAGGCATATTTGGCCATTTCTAAGATGCAAACAGCTGAGAATGCATTCACAAGTATTAAGATCTGAATCAAGTTCAATTATGTCTGTATTTCTGTGCTCCTCTTGGATGCAGGGGTTGCGAAGTGCTACAAAAAGACTCATCTTGCTCATAATGAGGGTGTTGTAACAGCAGAAAAGGGCTATGAAAAGAGAGTTTCCATCTGACATTGTTTTTCACAGATCCCTCTAATCATTTGGTATGGCCTTTTTTTTTTTTTTTAAAGATTTTTGTTTATTTATTTGACGGAGAGAGATCACAAGTAGGCAGAGAGGCAAGCAGGGGAGGGAGGGGGAAGCAGGCTCCCCGCTGAGAGAGAGCTGGATACGGGGCTCAATCCCAGGACCCTTAGATAATGACCTGAGCCAAGGCAGAGGCCTAACCCACTGAGCCACCCAGGCGCCCCTGGTATGGCTTTATTAAATATTGTTTTACTCCCCTAAGCTTTAACTTCCACATTTCATTGAAACTATATCCCTAGTTTAATAAATCCAACTAATGCCTACTGAGGCTTTGTTATATTTATGTGTATACAAACACAAAATGTAAAATCCCAAAATAAAAATCCTGGACTATATTAAGAGAAATGTAAAAGACTGCTTAAATAATGTTAGCAACATTCAATGATTATTCAGTTAAAACTTCAGTGTTGATCTTTACTCAAATTTTTACTTTTTGTTGAGGGGGGAAAAATAGCTAAAAAGGTTAGTAAGTCAGAGAGAGTGGATCAGCCTTGAATATTATTGTGTGGTCCTGACTCTTCTACATTTTTCCATGGTCTTCACGCTTTATGTGGCCTCAGGACTCCTGCTCATCGAAACTAACCCTCTCCAATTTTCCCACACTGCATTTTATCTCATAACTCTGTGAATGCGGAGGGACTGATTTCTGACAATAATTTGCTTTGCTCCTTCTCCTTCCATTTATCTTTAGAACTTCGATTCAGTGTCCCTTCCTGTTAGCAGTGCTCTCTGCCTACCATAGTTGAGTTAGGGGCCCCTTTCTTATGCGTCATTATATCCTACGCTTATCTTTTCCACAGCCCCTACTTTATATTTCAACACTTTTTCTTGGCTTATTTCTCTACACTTGGCTGTGACTTCCCTGAGGAGAGAGACGCTATGTTGATTTTTATTTCAAGATACTCAGTGAGTAGATACATAGTAAACATTTATTGTATAGAAGGGCTTATGGAGTTTACCACAGAGCTATTTAGTTGCAGGGAGAGAAATGCCCAGAGAACTACATCTTTTTCTTGACTAGGAAATCTTTGTGGGACATTTTTGTTCTAGAGAGATGATGAGTATTTCTTTTGGACTTACTTAGAAAACCAAGCTTTGCCAAAAGTATGGGTCACTTACATGAGGCTCAGATCTAGCCCTCTGGCTTCTCATGCTGAGATCCTACGCAGTAAAGGATTAACTCAGCACAGCTGGGTTGTTCACACTCTGTGCATGCCACAGAAAGATTTAGCTCTTGTTGTGTTTCTCAGAGGTCATTTCTAAGCCCTTGAGATAGCCTCCCTGAGAACATTTTGAAATGTGGACCCTGGGCCAAACCAGTCTATGTTAATATTGTGATTTATGGTGTGGCCCTTGTTGGGGGGGGGGGCAGCTAAAGAGCAAGGTTAACCACATGGATGGTCAGCCATGCCAACGAGATGGTCTGTACCAAGGCTCAGGTGAACTTTCCCGCTTGGCAGTGCTTTGTCTCACTACATAGTGCTGCTGGGAGAAAGAAGTGTGAAGAAAGAAACTGGAAGTCTGTGTCTGGCTGGGTCTCCTGGAACCTGCCCTATGCACCTTTTCCCTTTTGCTATAAAAAAACTTTATTCTCTGTGAAAGAATAGCTTTCTGGAGTGCCATGAGTCCCTCTAGCAAACCACTGAACCTGAGTACCATCTTCTGAACATTCAAATGCAGAATCTGAGCATCAGAAGAATGGTATAGAGAAACTTCTGGTCATTTGTGATTATCTTACCTTAAAGTGCCTTATTTCCTCTGCATGAGGAGGAAAAGGTTTGGAACCTATAGGGCAAAGCTTCAGTTTAACATTCCCTTCCCCTGACCTTCCATAGAATTCTCTGGACCTTTGATGATAACTTATGAACTTGACACTAAACTCTACTTTTAGGTTAAATGTTGACTCTTAGTGTATATTAAATCAAACTAAGATCTGTTCTGGGACAGATTAGAAGAGAATCAAATTAGTTTCTGAGACTTCATCATATGCTTCATGGCCTTAGAGGTCAAAGTATTTCCTGCAATCCACTTTACTGTAAATAACTTCTCACACAGATTTTAATTAGGGATGGGCTTCAAATGTATAAAGATGCAATTTGTACCACAGTAAGTAAAATGAAAGCGAGAATGTTAGAGAGCTGGTAAAAAAACCAAAAGCTTGTCAGTTATAGAAATTGAATTGATTTAAGTATGAACACGCTTGTTTTAAGATGCAAAATACAACTCCTAGACAAACCACTAGGAGATAATCCAAAAATAGAAAGTTAAATAATATACTAAAAAATATCTACTTAAAAGAAGGAAGTAATGGAGGAATAAGAAAACAAACAAACAAAAAAAAAAAGGCAAAAATATATAAAAAGCAAATAGCAATTTGGAATATATGAATACTATCTTATTAGAAAGGATAAAGTGAATGGACTAAACACTGCAACGAAAAGGCAGAGACTGGAAGAACAGATGAAAAGCATCACCCTCCCATATGCTGTATACATAAGGTGGGAAGATAAAAGTTCTGGATAAGTTATTAGTGGCAGACAAACCAGTGTTTTTTCAAACATTCCATATAGTTCCCTTTACTTCTTTGACTTCTTACAGTACGATGGTTTCATTGTTGCAGCCAAAGAAATGGGAATGGGAGTGTGTTATTTCTAGGGCCATAATTTTAAAAACCATACACTCCCTTTGCAGCTCTCTCTTCTTCTTCCTTGGTGTCCTTGCGAGTTGTATCTGAGATGTTTGGAACCTTCAACTCTGAGCTACTGCCTGGTAAGGGAACGGCTTGACCCCCACTTGACTTTTTATAAGTAAGAAATGAACTTGGTGCACTAAAACAGTTTTATTATTTATTACCAGGACCCATTTTAACCCAATATGGCAACAGATACCTCCACAAATGAGGTATCAGTTTAATCTACAAAAAAATAGTGCTTCGTGTCATCCAGAGGATTGCAAAAATGGATTTTTGAGCTGACCAAGAAGGGTCCCTTTTGTTAGCACTGTTTTATTCCACTTCTGTTAACACCTCAGTGTATTTATGAATATTTCTTAAATATTGCTCTTAGAACACGACTGAGGTCATCTTCCCTCCAATTTCCAGAGAGTCTTTTTTTTTTTTTTTTAAGATTTTATTTATTCATTTGACAGAAAGATCACAAGCAGACAGAGAGGCAGGTGGGTTGGGGCGGGGGAGCAGGCTCTCCTCTGAGCAGAGAGCCCAACGTGGGGCTCGATCCCAGGACCCTGAGATCATGACCTGAGCCGAAAGCAGGGGCTTCACCCACTGAGCCACTCAGGTGCCCCATTTTCCCACGGAGTCTTCTCTGGCCCGATTATGTCAGTCACTGATCAGCAGACCCCATTCATAAAATTGTTAGGGCACCAGTTTTTAGAAGATATATAGTTATGTATTGTCGACCAACAAGCCCCCAAGTAGGAGTAAGACAGAAGAAAAATAAAAAAAGGAAAGAGAAAAGAACTGGGGTTCTTTCAGTTGTTGATGTAAAAACCCGGAGTCATCCTTGACGCCTTTCTGCCTCTCACACTCCAGATCCACTCCCGCAGACCGTCCTGCCTATTCAGCCTTCACATTATATACAAAGACGAACTCCTTCTTATCATCCCAGTTGCTGCTACTCTGGGCTAAGTGACCCCCATTTTTTTTTTTAAACCAGGATTAATAAAAGCTTTTAAACAGGTCTCCCTGCTTTTCTACTTGACTCCCTTCTATCTATTCTCCAAAGAGCCACCAGAGTGACCCTCCGAAAAGGTAGTCAGAGCATGTCGCTCTTCCTCAGGCACGTCATCTCCATTGGAGTAAAAGCCAAAGCCCAAACCAAGACCTACAAGCCACGCGTGGTATTTCTGACCCTTGTCCGCCAGGACTTCCACCCTTGCTCCTTCTGCTCTTGCAGTTCGAAATGGGTCAGGCATGTTTCTGCCTTTGGGTTTTTGTATCGGTTCTTTCTTCTCCTTGGAACGAGTGTTTTCAAGTAAGCACATGGCTCGTGCTCTGGCTTTCCTACAGCATTGCGGTCTCATTAGGCTATCCTGACTCGTCAGGCCATCGTTTTATTCCAAATGAACCCCTTCTTGTCGGGGTCACGCCCCCAAGATGGTGCCGGTCGCGTCCCTAAGATGGCGCGGGAGCAGTACAAACAGCCTAAAAAATATCCGCCCTGGCCACACGTGACTTCCTGCTCGTCACATGAGCGCCCTATGCCACCACAGCCTAGGCGCCCCAGATACCT
>NC_081563.1:28225528-28448591 GCF_022355385.1 Mustela nigripes | reverse complement strand
CCTGTTCACGTGAACACCCCTGTGATTGGCTGTATACTCCCTGTTCACGTGAACACCCCTGTGATTGGCTGTATACTCCCTGTTCACGTGAACACCCCTGTGATTGGTTGTTATGCCCTATATAAGGCAAGGGAACTTCCCCCGCAAGAGGAGAAGAAAGGTTGACCAGTGAATAAACAAGAGCTTGTGAATCGGATCACCTGTGTGTGGTGTTGCATCATCTCTGCGGGCAGGGAGAGCGTGACACCTTCCCATCCCTCTCCTCTACGTTATTTTTCTCCTTCCTTTTCACTTCCTAGTGTACCTCACCCTTCACATTTTTTTTTAAAGATTTTATTTATTTATTTGACAGACAGAGATCACAAGTCGGCAGAGAGGCAGGCAGAGAGAGGAAGGGAAGCAGGCTCCCTGCTGAGTAGAGAGCCTGATGCGGGGCTGGATCCCAGGACCCTGGGATCATGACCTGAGCTGAAGGCAGCGGCTTTAACCCACTGAGACACCCAGGCGCTCCTCATTTGTATTTTCTTTATTCTGTTTCTCCCACACAAAGATGCCCCATGGGGCAAGGGTTTTTGTCTCTATGCCCAGGACAGAGCTTGGCACACTGGAGGAGTCAATAAGCATACTTCCAAGTGGCAGATGCAAAGCTGGACTTTTTTTTTTAATACATTTTCGCATAATTTTCATAATCATCTTATTATGTAGCTACTTCTGTCTCCTTTTTAAAAGATGAAGACACTGAAACTAAAAGAGGTTAAAAAATGTGAATCTGGGTCTTCCTGACTTCAAAGCCATTGTTCTTTATTACATCTCAGTTACTAGTATATACTCGGGGAAAATAAGTGTTATGTGACGGGTCCTTAGGTCTTTATTTCCTTTTTATCTGGGACTCGATTCAATCTTCCATTTGCTCTCTCGCTTTTCATGTTAACACTGTAAAGACGACCCACTGTGAAGCCCAGCTTAGCCACACTGTCACCATCTCCTCTAAAATCTCACTAGTTGGAGTAGAGCTGTCAGCGTTTTGTGAGCATGGCAAGCCTTTCCGTGAAATAAAAGGCCAATGACATGGTGTACCTTGTAAAAGCTATCATGGTGGAAAAGAACAGGCAAGAGTGTTCACATCATGAAGAGAAATGTCACCAGATGCATATAATTTTGAAATTCTTACCTATATTTTTTACAGATGCTACTTGGGTTAACAATTCTGAGACAATAAAAGAAAGACACAATCATTTTGTTCAGCTCAACTGCTCCAAATTGGGGGGAAAAAAAAAGATTCTCTATAAAAGTGAGTATCGGGTGAGTAGTTTCTGAAATATTGCCTATCGATCTAATCAAAAGAGACCATTCAAAATGAATATAGTCCAGGTTTATGTAATATTTAGAGTAAGTCAAATGGTTGGTACTTTTGTGGTAAAAGTTTTATGATACCTGAATAGTAATGGCAGAAAAGTCAAGGTCAGAAAAGATAAATTTGGAATGAAAAGTGAAACCAAGTGGAATTGCTAGAAATTGAGTCATTAGGAATGAAGGAAAAACTAAACAGGAAGCTTTGCTGCCCATGTCAGTCCAAGATTTATGTGAACAAGAATATTTGAGAATTCATGGGGGAAAAAAAGTGCAACAAGGTGAGAAGCCTTTAATCCTTAGTTCCTTCAATTTGGATGTTTAAACTTCTTACAATGAACAATAATAAATGCTATAAAAAGAATGTTTGTTAGAATATACATATATCTATGATTTTTGTTTGTGTGTGTACATAAGAGACACACATACATTTCCCAAACAGCTTCAATATACACAAGTAAGGCATCATTTTAGATGCTGACACAGACATTTGAATATTGTGTTTTTCGAGCATTCCAGAACAGAATATTAATTGCATGGCTTTTGGGAAAAATAAACTGCTCCATTTGGATGATAAAACCTGTAATAGTACATATTTGGGCTTATGTCATATGTCTTTTTAACACATACTTTTTGGTTTATATCAAATGACAGAAAACTCAGAATTGTATAGTTTCGGAAGAGTTTGAATTTAGAAAGCTACTCACCATAGATTATTTCCGTGATTGAAATGCTGAAAATGTAAATTAATTGAAATGCTGAAGATGTAAATTAATTGCCTTGTAAATGAGATAGGTATAACAAGTAAATGAGGTCCTGGGGGTCTGTTTTCATTCAGCTACTGAGTTGCAGGAGAAAGTGAGAATGTTTACAGAGGTTAATAGAATAATTATGCAGGATTTATAAATTCTATTAAAACTACATTTAAAATATAAAGCTATATTGTATACCTTAAATTATAAAATGGGCTTTCTCAGAATTCAAATCTTCAGAAGTCAAAAAGAGCCATTTTGCATTATCATGGAAAGGTAACTAACTGTCTTTTTTAAATTAGGGATTTACTTACAACTCTCTCTTTCTATTCAGTTTCCAGTCTGTTATACATGAGTCATCTGTCTTCAGGGTTGGTTCACTTAAGTCATAGAGGAGAGAAATGCCAAGGGCAGAATACAAAAGAATACCATGGCCATTATGCAGATTTCTCAAATACCATCACTTAGAAAGGCATATCTCCAGATAGAGATTATTTTAAATATTAACAAGTATAAGCTCCTTATTTCTCGCTCTTCTTTCTTTTTTTTCCCCCTGATTTTATCATCTCTAGATTGCTCCTTCCCGTAAATTCTTAATATGCTGGCTGAAATGATGGGAATGGAAGCCAAGAACAGGCTTTCACCGAAGTAAGAATCTATGCCTCCAGGGATTACTGATGCCTCCACAAAGCTGTGAAAACCATCACCTTCATTCCTCCTCTTTTGGGGTAAATTCCCCCAGACACCCAAGAGGAGTTAAGCTCAAACCACTTTACAAGCCTATCACAATAATCTTCCCAATATTCCTCCTGTTAGTTTTATGCCTAGAGATTCATTTTTCCTAAACAGCACTCATCTCTATTCACTTAAACTTCTGCTTTTTTCCAAGAGCCTTTTTGAACTTCAGTGGATCAATAATTTTTGTTTTAAGAAACATTATTCAAACTCATTAAGATTCTGAATTTTCTTAAATAAAAATATCTAAAAATGGAAAGTATGAGAATATATTATCTGAATGTTTACAATCTAAATTAAAAACAATTTTTTAATTTTTTTGAAAGCTTTTATGTATTTATGGAAGAGAGAGATCAAGAGAGCAAGCCCACACAGGGAGAACAGCAGGCAGAGGCCAGCACCCTGCTGAGCAAGGAGCCTGATGTGGGATTGGATCCCAGGACGCAGGGATCATGACCTGAGCTGAAGGCAGATGCTTAACCAACTGAGCCACCCAAGGCATCCCCCTTTTTTTTTTTTTTAAGTTTATGTGCTGCCGAAGTGAGCACCACCATTTTTTTTTTTTTTTTTTTTTTTAAACAAGAGGTATAGGACAGTTTTTCAACCTTGGCATTGACATTCTGGACAGATAATTCTGTGTTGTGGGGGAAGGAGGCTGTTCTATACTGTAGGATATTTAGCAGGATTCTTGGCCTCTACCTACTAGATGCCACCAAGTTGGGACAACCTCTGTTGTCTCTACATACTGTAAAATGTATCCTAGGGGAAGACAGACTGCTTCAGTTAAAAACCACTGGGCATTATAGTTAACTTTATTTTAATCGCAAATATTCACGTGTATGCCCTTCGCTCTTGATGAAATCTCACAACCCTCCTTGCCGCAATTCACCATCCAGAGGGCAGAGTTGTTGATATGTTTATACAGCTGTTAATCGATATGGGACTTTAGGCAAATCTATAGTGAATGAAGACTCTGTGGGCTAATTCATTGGTTTTAGCTTTCATAATGAAGGAGAAACTATCAGATTTTTAGTGTGGCTTAGCCTTTTTAAGTGCTTAAGTATCAAATTATGATAGTACAGATTGGGTCAGTGGATTTCTTAGTGTTTTGCTAGTAGAATGGGTAGGTGGGGGACAAACACTCCAAATAAGAAACTGAGAGTCCTATACCTTAGCTATATCTGAATATTAGAGTATTCAAGATTATTCTTCAGATACTTCAATTTTGTTTTTATCCAATATTGAAAAATGAACAATTATCTGATGAAGGTCAGTCATACAAAAATTCTATAGGATAAATTTTGCCTTAAAAGAGTATTACATGGGGCGCCTGGGTGACTCCATGGGTTAAAGCCTCTGCCTTCGGTTCAGGTCATGATCTCACGGTCCTGAGATGGAGCCCCACATGGGGCTCTCTGCTCAGGGGGGATCCTGCTTTCTTCTCTCTCTCTGCCTGCCTCTCTACCTACTTGAGATCTTTGTCTGTCAAATAAATAAAATCTGAAAAAAAAATCTTAGCAATGTGAGTATATTCCTAGTAATGACTCTGGGTTAATAGTCAGAAGGTAATTCTCCAAGAGGCATTCACAGTGGGACACATTCACCAGCAATTAAGAAGAACTTAAATGGAAGATTGAAAAGAGATGAATAACATCTGTGTTTCTAATTGTGAGCAACTTTGCCTTCTACCCTTCCTTAACCACTCACTCACAAATTGCTCTAACAGGGATATCTCGTACACGTGGGTTAAATTCCCAAGTTATCCTTGCAATGTTATTCAAGCAATAAACACACAGTTGGGCAGCTTATCATTCTAATATGACTCCAGTTCAACTGCCTATGCACTTTCAGGTGCCCCAAGTATCTGCTGAGGCCAAATGTCTCCTAAGTAAAGATATGAAGCAATATTCCTTATTTATCTCTTTGCATATATTCTCCAGATTTTATCACAGAACCCATATGGAGGTACTCTCATCCCACACTTTCTAGTCTGCATATATGAGCAGAGTACAGAGAATGAGGAAAAATTTTTGTAAATACATTTGTCAGACTTATGCTACAGTGCCAAAAAATTTAAATCACCATGAAAGTACAAATTTTGTGTATGAATGAAAAAACATTTTTTTCCTGGAAGTAAATGGTACACAACATATCTCAAATGCCACCTCTTCCATGAATTTCCTGACTCCAAAATCAGTACATTTCCTTTCTCAAGTAATAACCCTCATGACCATTGTATCTTTATGGTTACACATTTATAAAATAATATTCTGTCTTATACTATAGAAATTCATGTGCTTACCTTATACTGCTTTATTACTCTACAAGCTCTATCAGAAGAATTTCAGAATTTCATTTCAGAGTTACTTTGTCTCACATTGTCATACTGATCATTCTGGTTACTACAGCCAGATTTAAAAAAAAAAAAAAATCACCGGAAACATTTATTATACTCACCAATCTGTAGTTTGGGTAGGGCTCAATACAGATAGCTGATTCTTGTTCTACTAGATGTCAGCTGGAGCAACTATAAATGTGGGCTCTGAACCCATCTGAAGACTTGCCCACTCACTTATCTCAGGGGTGATAGTAGCTGTTAGCTGAGCACTTTGCTGAAACTGTTGACTGGAATATCTACGAGTGGCCTCTCTATGTGGTCTGTGCTTCCTAACAAGATGGTGGCTGGGTTCCCAGGGTGACAAATTGATGCAATGGGATATAAAGGATTATAGACAGCCTCCGATGCAAAGCCAAGTGCATTCCTTTGGGCCTGAAGGGTCAGGTGGCATCAAATGCTCACCTTACGTATCTCTGTGTAACACTGGCTCTTCTCAGAAAGGTCACTATCATTTAGGGAGGAAGCCCGGTTCCAAGGAGTTTATCATTGCAGCTAGAATTTCCCAGATCTCTTTCTCCAACGCGACCCTCCTCTGCCATTCATCACCTGTTCATCTCTTCTAGAGCTTCTGTATACAGCTCAGTTTTAACTCTCATCATTTTGTTTGGAAAGGGTTCTATTGTTCACTTCTCCATGATCTTTGTTCAGAGCCTGGCATGTCACTTAAAATTTCAGAGATCAAGTCTTTGTTAAACTAATAGAGGAAATAAATTTTGGATCTTGTGTTGGCAGTCTTTATCAGGCAAAGAAAACAGCATAAATTTCCCTGTCGCCTTCTACAGATGGAAGCAAAATGCTTTAGGAGATGACCTTGGGTGAAAAAGAAAACCTGGGGCTAAAAATGAATGAATGAATGAATAAACAGAAAATGACCCTAATGACTAATTTGACTATAATATCTAAATAAATTCTGACAAAATATCTCACTTACTAATCTTGAAAAGCTTAAAAGCTTAACAGTACTTGCCTAGGAACTCCTCAAAACTCCAGTCAGCACCTCTAGTAAGAAAGTTGAGACACAGTTGAGACATTTTTGCTATATATACCCTTAGACAATGAGCTCTTTTTCAGAGCAGCATCAAATTACTTGGTTGTAATAGTTTCTTTATAAATGTCAAATGAGTAGATTGATCAAGATGGATTTCTGATTAAATATAAATATATTTTATGTTCTTGGTAAACATTTAGTAAACTTTGGTAAACCAAGTTTTATGACTTTAATTATTAATGTGGAGAAAGCAATCTTGCCTTGTCTACTACTGTAACCTTTCTCCAATTGTTGCAGCCACTAAAATCTCTATCAAGGTAGAATATTAAATATAATAAAGTTTATCATCTGATGTTAAGGCATGATGATAAGAAAATTTTTCCTGAACTATAAGAAAAAAAGTCAAAAGAAGAATGAGGGGGAAAGAGAATATAATGAGATTGTAAGTATCCACGTAATATTGTCTGTCTGTTATGATTTATGTAATGAAATTAAAAAGTTGAAAGCCAATTTTAAAGCATTTCAAAGTAATATCAAAGAAATTAATTTGAAGGATACATTTAATGTTTTGAATCAGAATCTGTCAAGCCTGTCATGAATTTTAACTGAATAAAAGAAGTACTCTGATTCATATTGTATGGATGTTGGAGTTTCAAATATCACAAAGCTACCCAAGAGATGGTGATACAATAGAAATCAATTACCTGGCAGTAATAAAGTACTTCAGTTGAAATCATGATGAATGTCAAAGGAAATATTTTGATGTATTTAAATAATGAACTCTACTGTTTGTAAAATCTGGTTATGCCAGATAACCTTTAGAACAGTAGTATCTTTGATGTTAACTCTAGGTTTTTTAACTTATTAGTATGTGCACACACCCCCCACACACATATCATAAGTATAACCTTCACTAAATTCTCACAAACTGACCACCCCTGTACCACCAACAACATATAAAAAAAACAAAACAAAAAACCAGAATATTATCACCTCATCAAAGCCCTTCGTATGTCCTCTTCCTATCTCTGCCTGCCTCCCAATGTAATACTACTCTGACTGCTGACAGCATAGATTATTTGGAACAAAAAAGATAGTATGTATTCTTATGTGTGTGACTGGCTTCTTTCAGTCAACACTTTTGGCCTGAGAAGTAAAATAGCCAATTCTTTAACCAGCAAAATGGATTTATTCAGAAATAACAACATGACTGCAGTTTGAAGCATGTAAGCTATGGTAAACCACAGGCAGATCTGGAGATCAAAAGAGAAGACTGGGGGCACCTGGGTGGCTCAGTGGGTTAAGCCGCTGCCTTCGGCTCAGGTCATGATCTCAGGGTCCTGGGATCGAGTCCCGCATCGGGCTCTCTGCTCGGCAGGGAGCCTGCTTCCCTCTCTCTCTCTCTCTGCCAGCCTCTCTGTCTCCTGGGATCTCTCTCTGTCAAATGAATAAATAAAATCTTAAAAAAAAAAAAAGAGAGAGAGAAGACTGTTTCTTTCTTTCTTTTTGGGAGGGGCTGCTTTGAATGAAAGTCCCTTGGAGAAAAGTGAGAGTTCATGGTAGTGATGGTTTCTTATTGGCTAAGCTTGTTGCTGGGCAAGGGGAAATTCTTCCTGCCTCCTATTGCAGTAGGAAAGTAGGCTTCTCCTGTTGGTCATGCAAAGTATGTCTTTTGGAGTTGGAGTCTGCAACAAACAATGAGTGGTAGGACATGAGAGCTCTTCCGTCTAGTTTCCTGACTCCACATTATATGAGGCTTCAATCTTATGTTTGTGGGAATCATCCATAGGGTTGCTCATAGTTGTATATTATCAATTTTTATTGCTGCACAGTATTCCACTAGATCACTATTCTGCAATTTATTTAACCACTCTAGTCCTACTGACCATTTGGGTAGTTTTAGTTTGGTGCTATTATAAATAACATTGCTGAGAACAAAATCTCACGTCTTTTAGTGAGTATGTATAATAACACCAACTACTCTTTAGCATGTGCTATATGAATTATCATGTAAAATTACACAATTAATGTTAAATATATTATTCATATGTGAGTAGAAAATACTTTTAAGCTTCTATTTATTAAAGATACTTATTATTAAATAAAAGCAGACTCTTTAAAGAGAGTGTAGTGTATGCCAGATATAAAAGTAGATGCCTTATCAAGTTACCCTAATAATATTCTATAAAATGAATATTACTATATAGTTTTGCAAGCTAATATTAAGCTGCAAAAATAAATTATGTTCTAACATAAATTTCGTTCCCAAAACGGAGGGGAAAAATGGGAAGAAGAAAAGAGAACAAGGGAACAATATTACAAAGAGATGTTTCCAAATGAAATTTAGAACCCCAGTCAGTTTGATCTCAAAGTCTGTCCATTTTAATTTAGATTTTCTGAGGGGCACACCTTGAGACAAAGATTCAATCAAGGAAGTTGGCACTGCAGACAACTGGAAGTCTGGGAACCATTGCAGATTATAGGGCTCAAAGAGGTTTCCTTTCCTGACAATGGAAGCTCGGGTATTTTTTTTTTTTTTTAAGATTTTATTTATTTATTTGACAGACAGAGATTACAAGTAGGGAGAGAGGCAGGTAGAGAGAGAGAAAAGGAAGCAGGCTCCCTGCTGAGCAGAGAGCCCAATGTGGGGCTCAATCCCAGGACCCTGGGATCATGACCTGAGCCGAAGGCAGAGGCTTTAACCCACTGAGCCACCCAGGCGCCCCATGAGCTGGGGTACTTTTAAATTAGCTCTTGGAGTTAATGGTACAGGACTGATCATAGAAATGTTATTTTTTTTTATCACTTTTGGCTTGCTGTGAACAGGGATACAAAAGCTTCCAGATAAACCTTCAGGCAAAGAGATAATGACTGCAGTTGAAAATCGGTTAGTATGCACTTAAATGAGAGGGCTGGAAGGGACATGGGTAGAGCACCAAGAGCATCTGTAACAATTTACCTGCCTTGGAGAGATCCTTCCATGTGCCATGTTAAATTCACTTACTATGTCAATATTATCGCTGTTTTTCATGTGGTGGCCGGTCAAGGAGAAGTGGGACAAACTGACACACGTCCTCTCCCTCACCAACTATGATGCTATCTTCCCTTCACTCTCAGCCAACCTTTTCACTGGTCTTGTCCAAAAAGTAAACATCGACCCTCATCCTTTAGGGATCTGTGTCCCTGGAGAACATGGCCTTGTAAGGCATAGTTTCTGCAATTACGCATTATTGAGTGTCACTCATCATAAAAGCCCCAGATGACTGCTCAGGGAATATCTTGAATTCTAGTCATAATTCTCCCTACCTCCACCACGTAGCAGCAATTCTATCTCCTCGTAATAATCGGATTCTATTATTCCTGTTGGCAAAGTAACATTTTGTTTTGCTTTCTGGTCTTCAGTCAGGGGAAGCCCACAATGATCAGGTCGCAGGCCTGCATTTAGGTTTTCCAGAACTTTTGCTATGTTACCTATTTTAAGAGTCCTCCCTGGGATCCAGAACCTCTGGTCCAACAGAGCTTAAAGTTATAGGCACAGGAAGTACAAATGCTTTATGTGCGTACCTTAAAGTACAGCAAGAAGAACCCCCATTTCTATCTTGTTTCTTAGGTTTATTTATTCTGTCAGAGCTTTATCACCATATAATGTCATTGGTTCAACTATATTCCACAGCCTGGAGGGCGGCACTCAATCCTGAATGGCATCATCTGCAAGCTGGGGGTCTCAGCTCTGCATTTATTTATTTATTTATTTATTTATTTTAATGATTTTTTAAATTTTTTATAAACATATATTTTTATCCCCAAGGGTACAGGTCTGTGAATCACCAGGTTTACTAAAGAAGCCATGTGGGGGCGCCTGGTGGCTCAGTGGGATAAAGCCTCTGCCTTCAGCTCAGTTCATGATCCCAGGGTCCTGGGATCGAGCCCCGCATCATCGGGCTCTCTGCTCAGCGGGGAGCCTGCTTCCCTTCCCCTCTCTGCCTCTCAGCCTACTTGTGATCTCTGTCTATCACATAAATAAATAAAATCTTAAAAAAAAAAAAAAAAGAAGCCATGTGAACATTCTCTTAGAGCTGGTGGCTTCTAAGTGATGAGGTGTCCCTGGGGCGAGAGAATTGCATGGCCATGTGTTCAGTGTTTACGTCATTGGCCATAAAATGGGTTCCTCGGTTCAAGGTGATATTATATGGGATGGACTGACAATAAATCTCTCACTCTGTGAGCCCTGACTAAGACAGCTTGTTTAACATTCCCCTCAGTCTCACTAGATGTGGCCAGGATTCTTCTTGACTCTGAGCCCTGACATCCCTTTTCTCAATTACTTTAGAAAACTTATAATTGTAATTTCTTTAATATTAATATAGAGAGCCAGGTATATTTCCTACATACTGTTTAAGTGACCTGGACTCCTTCTGATGATATTTCATTAACATTAGTAGAGTTAATGTTGTTTGGGGGGCAAGACTATGTGTGTAGTAGTACTATCTATTCCAGCTGAACATAAACTGCTTCTAATCCTCTTTACTGATTAGTATTGGAGGTAAAAAGCACATTTGCCAGATCAATAACTGTATATCAAATGCTCAAGTCTGTATTGATCTGTTCCAGTAAAGTTACACATCTGGCACAGCAGCTGCAATTGGAAATAACACCTGGTTAAGTGTATGCTACTTGCTATCATCTGCCACGCTCCATCTTTTTTTTTGAAAGGGGGAGGCATGTAGACCTGTCAATTAAATAGGGTGAAAATAAAACCCCCCACTATTATATCATTTAGGCTTTAGACCTCTGCCACTACCATTCTGCTCTTCTACCTGGGATACAGAATGGCTTTTAATTTGCTAACCTACTTGGAAGCAAGCAGGTTCAGAGGCTTTTACCTGAAAACTTCCCTACCATTATTGTAGTCCTTTACAGGCTGGGTTGCAAGTATAGGAGCCCTGTCAGCCAAGTATATGCAATCTTATTATGCATTCATGGACTGAGAAATGTCAGAGGTGAGGGCTCTGTAGCATCACTGGACTCACAGTGAGATGACTAAAGGCCAGTGTCCCTCTATTGTGCATCCTAACTAGGGTGTATGATGACATTGTGGGTTCCCCTGTATATTGTATGTATATTGTATATATATTGTATATATATTCCCTAGTTTATTGTTAGCCCAGAGTCTGTAACAGGCTTCAGATTATGAAAGTGGGCCCTGGTAAATTTCTTGAGGTCCCTTTGAAGAAAGATTATGAAATTTGGTATTATGTATGCCTGCTTTGTTTTATAGAGTACTCCTCAAGAGGGTGTAGCCTCTAAGGTCTTAAAGTCCCCTCCTTCCTTTATCAAGGCTCTGACTAAAGTATAAGAAGACTTGCCAGGATGTGTATTTATCTTTCTTTATACCTTTATTTTGAGGCCTGATTTTCAGTTCAGTGTGCTCACTAGTTGCAGGATGGGAGAGTCTCTTTAATGCTGCTACCGCCTGTGGCTTACCTTACTGTATCAGATGACATGGCTTTTAATTTGTTTTAATTACTTAAAGAACAAAAAATTTCACCACTCTTGTAATAATTATTGCCCCATATCTCTAGAGATACCCAAGCCAGTGCATTTTATTTCATTTGTGTTCTAATTCACTAAAGGTATGTGTCTTGGTTATTATAATGCTACAGCATTTCTGGGGTTTTCATTACTCTACTTACTACCAGTATTGGGGTCTTCGAAGCATCTGCCCAGAGAGTGATGCAATTTCAAAATTTTATCTTGAAGATCTGCTTCTTCAACCATTTCTTTCTTTCTTTCTTTCTTTTTTTTTTTTTTTTTAAGATTTTACTTATTTGAGAGAGAGACAGTGAGAGAGAGCATGAGCGAGGAGAAGGTCAGAGAGAGAAGAAGACTCTCCATGGAGCTGGGAGCCCAATGCAGGACTCGATCCCGGGACTCTGGGATCATGACCTCAGCCGAAGGCAGTCGTCCAACCAACTTAGCCACCCAGGCATCCTTCAACCATTTCTAGTAGCAACTGTCTTTATCTGGGCTCCCCCAGAAGCTGATACCTAGAACATGATGCAAGGGTCAGTAGTTTATTAGTGAGATTATTTCAGGAAATACAAGTAATGAAGTAGACACTGAGATAGGGAGGGGAATGAGTCAATGAAGGATACACTACTGAAAAAACTATCATCCTGGGCGACTCGAGTTTAAACTACATGAGGAAATCTCAAAGTCATTTTCCCCAATGGGTGGGGAGTTGGGGAATTTATATACCAACTCAGATCAATGTTTTGTAGAGAACTGTTTTTGTGAGCCATTACTTCTCTAAGGCAGCAAGGCTGTGGTGCAACAATTTAAACTTCTACAGAGACTCACCTTGAGGCAAAGAAATTTAGACACTAGGCACTGAAATTGTGCAGTAGTTCACCAAAATAATGAGATAGGGAGGACACAGAATGAGTGGCAGCAGCATCTTCTACACTATTCTGCTGCCTTTCTCCACAAATAATATTGTATTATGATAATCCTTTAGGGAGAATTAAAAACTATACCCTCAACTGTACACTAGAATATATGGTAGTATTTCTGGGAGTTTCTTGTTATCAACCTAGTGGAAGACTATGGATTAATAACCAAATTCTTCTCAAAGTTTTTTTTTTTCTCCTTAATCAAGAACTTGCTAAAAATTGTTCTTTATGACCAGTCAGAATATTTTCTACTATAATCTTTAAACTCATAATTATTTTATTTAATTTTAAATAAAATTATGGGATTTTGTCTTATTTATGGGTTTGTCTTATTTATGGATTTGTCTTATTATGGGATTATGTCTTATTTACCTTCAAACATGACAGGATACAGAACATTCATACGAAAAATGAAAATTAAGGTCATGGTTTGGATATGTCATAGCTCACAGTGTCCCTCTCTTTGACAAAGAAAGTAGATCTAATCCTGGCTCTCACATTAATTTGTGTACTGTTATTTTACTCTCACATCATTTTATGCTTAAATTAAATAGCCCATTCCTCACATTCATTTTATAATAAGTATAGCTTAAACATACTAAAATGCCTATATATAAGTAAAAAAACTATTAGGATGTGAGGTCCTTTTTAAAAATCATATAATCACCAATTAAAATATAAATTTACATAAGAACTCAATAAATCAAGGTTTATAATGTAATATCTAGGAGAACCATAAAATAACAATAAATAAAATAAGTAACTCTCAAGCAAAGACAGGAAAAAATGGGGCAAAGACATTTAATCAACATAAAAGAAGAAAAGAAAGAAAAGACAATGTAGTTTGGACAAGACCGTAAGGTATAAAATGGTAGGTTTAAACCAAATATAATGGTAGTTGTGCCAAATGCAAATGAGCTAATCAATTAAAGAGGGATTTAAATAAAATCTAACTATATTATGAATGTAAGAGATACACTTACAGTAAAAAGTTACAGAAAAGTTACATAACACAAAAAGTTAATATGTACCACTAACCAAAAGAAAGCTGGATTAGGGGCGCCTGGGTGGCTCAATGGGTTAGGCCTCTGCCTTCAACTCAGGTCATGATCTCAGGGTCAGGGTCGTGGGATCAAGCCCTGTATCAGGCTCTCTGCTTGGCTGGAAGCCTGCTTCCCGCCCCCCACCCCCCGACCCCCGCCTCTCTGCCTACTTGTGATCTCAGTCTGTCAAATAAATAAATAAAATATTTAAAAAAAGAAAAGAAAGCTGGTTTAGCCCTGTCAATATATGTCTATCAAGTTAAGTAGACTTTATTCAAAAGACATTAGTATTAATAAGGAAAGATGTTTTATAATAATAAAAGGTTAAAGGTCACTGGGGGGGTGTTATAATTCTAAATTTGTATAGACCAAATAACAGAGTCTCAAAGAAAAAAAGACAGAATCACAAGAAAAAATGGACAATAACTGGGGTAAGAGAGTTAATATGTGCCTCTCAGCAACTGATCAAACAAGTAGGAAAAAATAAAAATAAGAAATATAGAAAATTTGAAAAACAATATTAATAAACTTGACCTAGTGGAAATACATAAAAAACAGCTCAATACAATTACATCAACATTCAAGTGCACATGGTTATTTAACAAAGTTGACCATATTTTGAGCAACCTCATCAGTTTTCAAAACATTAAAATCAGGGAAGGTAGATCTTGCCTACCACAATAAAATTAAGCTAGAAATCAATAATAAAAAATGACTAGAAAACCACCATGTATTTGAAAATTTGGAACTATACTCCAAAACAACCCGTGGTTACTAAGATTACTAAGGTTATAAGGTTCATGAAGAAGTCATGTGGATATTAGACAATAAACTGAACGATTATGAAGATAAGCTCCATGAGGAGAAAGGTCTGTCTATACATGAAGCCTGACCATCAAGCATATACTGTTGAGTGTATCTTAGATGCTCAGCAAATACTTCCCCAGCAAATGAATCCTACAGTAACAATGTAATTCCTCTGATGATAGCACCTACTGTGTATGAGAGATATAAACCCATGCAAAAAAATAAAACCCTCCACAACAGTTAACGATTCTTGAAAAAGACACTCTAAGTAGAGCTCAGAATTTTGCAGCAGTGGTAGGAGGAGGAGGAGGACTGGAGGAGGAAAGTTGAAAAAACTGGTACTGTTTTTCATAATTAAAACTGAGACTCCTACCTCCACTGTTTACTGTGTTCACAGAGTGATAACAAACACAGCCAAATGTGGGGGAAGAATGGGTTAGCTCATCTCGTCTAGGCTGTCAGTACTCTCTTTATATAAATCAACTTGTTACTTATTAGAATATGGAATATTTCTTCCGTATTAGGTTTATACATGCTGGTCCAAAAATTCTTCAGAATCATAAAATGACTATTACTAATTATAGAATCATTTTCAGAATCCATAGTTTCTCATTCTGGAAAAGAAATTCTGTTAAACATTACCAATTAAAGATTCAATTGTCATTATGTGACCTAACTTCGCAAGTTGTACTGATATTAGCATGAAGGTTTACAACATTTTTATGAAACATGAATAATCTGTGACTGTGTAGAGGTGGGGCTGGAAGATAAATGCTAATATTCTTTCCATTTCACTTGTGAAACTGCTTTACAAGGTTTCAATTAGATCCTTCTTTTTTACTCCTGAGAGAAGCGAAGGGATGTAGTGCATTAATTATGGTTGTTGGAGACAGGCTCAGGGAAGCCAACATTAGAAAATTGTAATCACTGCAGTTTTGCAGGCAGGCCCTATGTCTTCTCTCATTCCATGTGCTGGTAGAGTTGAAATGTGGCTTTCTAAACAAGGGCTTCAGAGGAAGTGTAAGACTAGCACCAAAGGCTCCATGGAGCAGGAGAAAGGGAAGAGGTGAGGCCATTGGACTTTATCTGCTTTTAAATATATGATTGGATGTAATTTATGATATTTAAGATGTAGCATTCTTTAACCTATTGAATGCCATTTAATGTCTGTTTACGGCTCTATTCAATGTTTTCCGGGGTACCTGGGTTTAACCTAGGTTAAACCTTCAACTCTTGATTTCAGCTCAGGACCTATGATCTCAGGATCACAGGATTGAGCCCCACGTGGGGCTCTGCCCACAGTCTGCTAGAGATTCTCTCTCTTCCTCTCCCTTTGCCCCTCCTCTCACTCATACACTTTCTCTCTCTAGATAAATAAAATCTTTTACAAATAATACAATGATTTAGTTTTGTTTAGATATATACACCTGCATAAATACAGTGGGAATGAGCTATCACTGAATATGTGTACATATAAGTTGCATTTGTATGGATCTGTACACACATATGTTTATGTATACATGTGTGTGGGGGCTGGCATGTGGGTAGAGAGAGAAAGGGATGGAACTTTTCACTATCAGCACACAGAACTCTCCCAAATTACAATGCAGCTATTTAAAAATAGAATGGATTGGCACAGTCATTAAGGATTTCCTTTAATTTATTTTCTTTTTTTTTTAATTTAAAAATATTTTATTTATTTATTTGACAGAGAGAGAGAGAGAGATCACAAGTAGGCAGAGACAGAGGGGGAAGCAGGCTCCCTGCTGAGCAGAGAGCCCTATGCAGGACTCGATCCCAGGACCCTGAGATCATGACCTGAGCTGAAGGCAGAGGTTTAACCCACTGAACCACCCAGGTGCCCCCTGTGAATATATTTTAAAACCAAAAACGAATTGAATGGATCCCCTGAAAAATATACCATGTCAATAATTTACCTTTTGACTAAGACAATCACCAGTGTAAACTTGCACATTATTTTAAAAGCTCTAGTCTCTAAAAAAGAAAAGCCATAAGAAAGAGGTTAAGAATCTTACCTCTCTTCATAAGGGTATCATTTTGAAAAGAGCTGTCACAACATTTTCTAAATTTAAAGAAAATTTAAATTTGCTAGAAATTCCTATATGTTAGAGTATTATCTAAAAGCATGATTAACTTTAAAAATGGAATTTATTAAGTGATCTAGATCCATGTAGGTGACTAAGGTTATAAATCAAAAGTACTTGCATGCAAAGGTAACAGGAACTGGGCTGATTTTATATGTTCAAAAGGAAAGATTTTATTTTTGATGAAATAAAATTTAAAAAAATAATGGGCAGTTAATTAAAAGTCATAAAATGCAGGAGACAGATTAAGTAGTATTAAATTTAATTTAATAATTCAAGGCAATGCTTTCTAAATACTAAACTTATAGAATAAATCATATTTATAGCCTGAATAAATTAAGAAATAAGTGGCTGAAATAGTAGGTTAATTAAAATGAGTGCATTTTCTAAACTGGCAAACCAGACAGCTTGGTGGGCTAATACATCAAAGTTGGTAGTTATTTCAACCAAAAGAGTGAAAGCAGATGGGCATCTGGACATGACCTCAATAGATTTTAGTTTTTAATGGCCGTATACTGGGTCACAAAAATTACCACTTACCTTTTTTGAAACATTATCATCATATGATGAATATTTCTGTAGACTGAATATTAATTGTGTAACTTTCTAATTATGAGAATCTGGCAAGTTACCCCCTTTCATCTTATTTTCCTTACTTTAAAATAGGGATAATAAAACAGTAAATAAAAATAAGACAAGAATAATAAGATCTATCTTGTCGGATTTTTCAAAGGTTCAATTAATATACAAAACAGAACAGTGTCAGATATATACTAAGGTTTCAATAAATGAAGAGTAGTTGCTTTTTAAAAATTACCTTTGCTTAGACACTCATGGTATGTAACCCAGGCTGAAGACGATTTAGATGCAGAGCACAGTTTAAGTCACAAAATTCTGTAAATTTTAGTTTTCATGTTATGATGTTTGGGTTTCTAACAGCTTCGTCAGCACTTAGACAAATTTAAACTAAGAAAAGCATGCCAACCTAATTGCAGAGGCAACTGAACTAGGGCTCTATTTTTCTCTCCTTTAGCCATTTTATCTATATGAAAATCATCCTCTTCAGGATCTCTCAGAAAAGCTTTTCCACTGTTGGAACATTTTTAATAAATGGAATTTGGGCTAGGGAAGAAAATTAACAAGAGACCTCAAAGAAAATTTACTTCAAAAAGAATATAGCCTTTTAGTTGACAGGGCACCTTATAGGGAGTTTGGCTGTGGAAGAGAATTGGTCAGGAAATAAAAAGGGAGGTTTTATATAAAATTCAGGGACTAAAAATGAAATCTGTAATTGGAAAAGGTCTACAAGATCATGATGCCTTTTGAATTGCAAACATCAGGTTAAGAACTTAGGAGAAAGATATTTTTGCAAGTGCTCCGAGAGCAAATGATCTAATGACTTCTATCTGTTCCCATCTATCAGAGGGTCCAATGCACACCGCTTGTCTAATCTGATAGAAGATTTTTGATTCATTGGCCTTAGTACTGACCTTTTATTCTCTTAAAACCAAAGAATCCCACATACTGATGTAGAAAAATGGGGAAACGTCCTTTAGGATTAGGTCTGACTTCAATTATTTCATTTAACACTTTGTGTTTTAATTTTTTTGGTGGGATGGGCACAGGAGAAAGTGGGAGGGAGATAGTATAACACAGCACAAAGATCAAGGATGTTGGGCTGCAGACAACCAGGTTCAATTCTTGCCACTGATACATGCTGTGCAACTTTGGGGACATACTCTTAAATGGGAAGGACGGTTACTAACTTTGTTATTTAATCCACAGCACCCACCACACAGTGTTTATAAAAGAAGTACTCAAAGAATGCTTATTGAAAAGGTGGGTTGTAAAGCAAGTGTCCCCCTCCCCCTACCCCGCCTTAACTTCATATTTTCCTTCCCATTCTGTAAAATCAGAATAATGGTACTATTTTAGCTTGTGGGAATTAATTAGACAATCCCATGAAATGAACTAGGGAAAGCACCTGACACATGGTAAACTACCCTCTATCACTAGTAGCTCTGGTTATCTGTATTAAAAATACTCAACTGCACAACAAGATTTTGGTGTTCTTTTTGGCACATACAGAGCGATTACTACTTTAAACATTAAGTCTGCCAAGAATGCATACCGTCTGAGTATTATTTTCTTCACGTGCAAATTTGAGTCAATTATTTTGACATCCCTTGGAAATAAATATTTTTTTCATAACTAGGTAACTGTAACAGTTTTAGGTGAGCATTTTTACAGGTTAAATCAGTCTGGAACAGTTCTAATCTGTATTGATTGATGAAAATGAATATTAAGGGAGGAAGAAATTTTATGCCAGGAAATACCTGTTTCATTTTCCTGACTCTTTCTTCTATTGACTGTAGGATTTTAAGAAGGAAATGCTAAAAGCAGTTCCATATACGGTGGTGACATTGCCTGGTAAGATGTGGTTTTTCTTCCTATCAGCACATTGTTTGTTTCCCACCGGTCCTTCCACCCCCAGATGTCCATCCACAGAAAGTCATCTGAACTGCCAATTCTTCATCATATTTTCATTCTTTTTTTTAAGATTTTTATTAATTTATTTGACAGACAGATCACAAATGGGAAGAGAGGCAGGCAGAGACAGAGAGAGGGGGAAGCAGGCTCCCCGCTGAGCAGAGAGCCCGATGCGGGGCTTGATCCCAGGACCCTGGGATCATGACCTGAGCCGAAGGCAGAGGCTTTAACCCACTGAGCCACCCAGGCGCCCCCATATTTTCATTCTTATATAACTGAAATACTAACTAGATTTAATGAAATTTAATAGGAAACTCCAATTAAGCATTGCATTCCTTCCTAGTTCATCTTTTCAATTGTCAATATGGCCTCCAATTGACTTTATGTAGTAAATTAGGAAAAGCCAGGCAACTCTCAAATCTCCTTGTGAGGATTTTCTTTATGTATTATATAAAGTGCACTTTCTAAGTAAACTGTCCTGTGTTTCTTTCACCTACAGTAATTTCAGCCAGCAAAAACACTGCAAGACCATAACCTGACCTAATACCCATTGATTACCCAGTATGGGATGACGCTTTTAACCCCATATCAACACTAGCTCCCTGCCGACTCTAATTTCAATGATAGCAATATTGCTTTAAAGAAAAAAAGGACCACCTGAGACCTTCTGCACTTATTCTTATACATTAGATCATCCTGAATTGGTTCACAGGGCTTTGGTGGAGGTGAAAGCAAGAGATAGAGTTTTTACTTTTATTAAACTAGAAATACATTCAGAGGTACCCCTGCTGATGTACTAGAAAGGGATACAATCATTAAAACTTCCTTTCACTGATAATTCTGGAAACCAGGAGAAGAATGGTGTGGCTTCTATTCTCCAGAAGCAGAAGTTTAGCTAAGCATCCTTAACCAAGAGAACTGCTCCTAGAGAGTAAAGTCCTTTCCACTCTACATGTTGGCATTATTCCTTTTGCTGTCAACGCACACTTACCTACATTCTCCACATGGACTCTAAAGTTTTTGGACTTAACAGATCTTCTATCTTTCTTGCTTCAGTTACCTAACAGACTGCCTTTAATCTTTTAAAATTCTGAGTCCACAAATCCTAGAGAAAAGAATTATTATTCAAAGAGAAAGGCTGGATCAGATGTCCTCCATTGAAACCATCAATTTTGGCTAAAGTTACCTGATTATATAAAAGTATGACACCTCTCATAGTAATAGTATGGATGAAGGGAGGAAGGAGAAGATGCTGGAACAATGGAGGAGATGAGCAAATGGCCTTTTTGCAGTTTGTCATGTCTCATATATTTTATTACTTTCATACCCACTACTCCAAATTAGAATTTTCCATATCCCTATGTAATGGTAAACCAGTGAACTTTGAACTGCCAGGAAAGCACTATCTGTTTTTATGGCACCTCAACATGATCATGTTTTTGTTAAAGCCCCTTGTTGAGTCAAGAGAGTGATATCCAAGTCCTTAATCATTCAAATTTCTTTGCTGTATATTAAGTAACAGATCCTATAAGGCATCCAGCCAGTTCTTAAATACTGATAAAATGACTTTCTGGTATTGATTCTCTACACTCTGTTTCTCTGGCTCTCATTTTACAATTGATCTTTAACTGACAGTGTGATATATTGTAGCTTTTTGTTTGTCTTCATATAATCTCTGTTCATCTAACTTTTCCCATTCTTTTGTAGCCATGGTAGGAGAAATCATAGTCAACCATTCCAATGAACTATACAAAAATACATATGTGCTAAATACACCAGAAAGCTCTCACTAAAATATAGGCAGATGAGCTCTGGACCATATAAATAAAAACTAGCATGTACATTAGAAACACTAAACTGAAGCTGTTCAGTTATTTTAAGATATTGCAATTTATCACTCATTAGACTTGAGATCTTTACACAATTCAGTATAGATTTTAAATACCTTCAGTGCACCTCTCCTAAAATATCAGGTGATTAAAACAGAAATATATTGGATTTTTAAAAAATCAGTTACATTCTTTTCTTTCCAATCATAGATAACACAAACTTCACCTGGTAGCAATTATTCAATTAATTCAGCTAATAGAGTCAGTGATGCTTTTTGAGGTTCAAAATAAATAGAAACAAACAATACCCAAAAAAACAAAAAAAATTTTCACTAATAGCAGAACAATTTTTCCTTGGCTTACTATAAACATACTGAAGCTGATAAGCCACATTAGTCAATGAAGTCTAATTTTTGGTGACTCATTTATCTTATTATTTTTAAAACTTTGCCTTCATTTTCTACATTTCTATGCCTAAAAGCCAAAATTAACAAGATAAAGTTAATTCAATGGTAAAGATAAAAATATAATTGTTTTAGCTCCCCTGTTCATTTGCTCATTATTTAAAAGAACGAAGTGTTTGCCCTCTTTCTAGAGAAGATAAAGTCTCAGACAGAAGAATCTGAATGTTTATTACTCATAAAAACCACTTCAATACAGGTTTTGTTTCTCGATGACCCAATGTATAGCAGAGCTGTAGTTAACAAAAAGATCCATTAACGTTTTCTGACTCACTGAATCTTATGGAATTTAAATTAACTAATTTATTAAAGAAATTGCCTCCTTGATTTGTAGCACTTCTGAAAATCAGCTTGTTACTCAGAATCATACGGGGACACTAACAATCAGGCTATGGTCAGAAAAGGCAGAATGGACATACAAGGAAATAAATAAACCTAAATTACAATAGACTCTGTAACAGAATACTGCTTTAAGTCAATAGGTACTTAATGCTCAACTTAAATTAGTGGATTCTTTACCCATTCTTCCATCATGTGTGGTTATTTAATTATTACTTTGTATACCAGTTTATTAAAATAATGGTTAATCTTTAAAAAACATCTCCCTGAATCTTGCTAGATATAAATAATAAAACTCAAGTTTTCAAGAACTAAACTAACTTTAAAAAAAATACATTTTTTTTCATTTTTCCCCTCAGCTCTATTGAGGATTAATGGACAAATAAAAATTATATTTAGGTTGTACATGTGATTTTTTTAAAGGTGTACAATGTTATGGTTTTATATATATATATATTTATATATATATATATATTTACATATATGTAAATAATATGTGTCATGATTGCCATAATCAAGTTAACTGACACATTCATCACCTCTTGTAGTTGCCTTTTTTCCTGTGGTGACAACATAAGACCTACTCTCTTAGCAAATTTCAAGCATACAATGTAGTATTATTAATACTAATACCATGCTGTAAATTAGATCCCCAGAACTTACTCATCTTATAACTGAAAGTTTGTACCCTTTGATTAACATCTCCCCATTACGTACAGGTTCAAGAGCTAATATCTATTATCAAAAGACCCAACCTGACAAAAACCCCATGAAGACTGGGATTTTAGTTTGTTGTATTCCATGTTGTGTGTCTATAATCCCAAACAAAACTCCCGGCATCATTGCTCAACTCTCCTTTAAAAAAGAGAATGCTTCTAACATTTCCTAGTAAGTGCTGTATGTGCTGTGGGTTTGGGGAAGCTTCTCTTTATAACACATATGCCTTCTTTTTTTTATTAATTTTTTTATTGATAAATACCCTTTAGTTATCATTTTCTTAAAATTTAAATTTTAGTTAGTTAATGTACAGTGCAGTATTGGTTTCTGGAGTAAAATAGAGTGATTCATCACTTAACATACATCCCAGTGCACATTACAAGTGCCCTCTGTAATACCCATCACCCATCTACTCTATCCCCCTCACTCCCCCTCCATTAACCCTCAGTTTGTTCTCTATCCTTAATAGTCTCTTAGGATTTGTCTCCGTCTCTGCTTCCCCCCTCCCCACTTCCCATATGTTCATCTGTTTTGTTTCTTAAATTCCACATAAAAGTGAGATCATATGGTATTTGTCTTTCTCTGACAGATTTATTTAATTTAGCATAATATACTCTAGCTCCATCCATCTCATTGCCAACAGCAAGATTTCACGTCTTCGTTTTTAATATATTAAATCCCTTTTTTCTGTACACACCTTATCCCACTGTGTCCTTCACTGAAGAGCTATCCTTACTTTTGATGTAATGACATTCATCAATTTTTTGTCCTATGATTTCTGACTTTTAAAATTTTGTTTTTAAAGTACTCTTCTCCTATAGATCATAAAGATATCCAATTTTTCTTCTACTATAGTATAACTTACCTCTCACATTTAGATCATTAATCCATTTAGCCATTTTGTGTGTGTGTGTTTAATTCAAATTCAATTAGCCAACATATAGTACGTCATTAGTTTTTGACATAACGTTCAATGACTCACTATGAATACTCACAATGAATACACAACAATATACACTAGTTGTGTATAATACCCAGTACTCATCACATGACATGACCTCCTTTTTGTCCATCACCCAGTTACCCCATCCCCTCGCCTACCTCCATTTAGCCGCTTTTGAATGTACTGCTAAGTAGGCATCCGCTTTCATTTTTCTCCTTGTAGTCTATTTAACCCGTTCTACTAAATAATTTGTCCTATTCTTACTACTTTTGACAGTTCCATTGTCATATGTAGGTTCCCAACTGCACTAACAAATTTAAAAACTTAAAAAAAGGATAAACTCTAGAAAAAAATGCATAGTGTTAAAATGTTCTGTTCCAAAACTTAACATAAATTTTAAACAAATTGAAACAGTAGCCAGAATTTCCCCTTTAGACATAAACAAACAAAAAAGCCACGGCCAAAAAATAGGTTTTGAAATGAGTTCATACAAACTTTGAAATAATATTAAATTCCTATGTTACAGAAGTTGTTTCACAAAATAGAGTAAGCAGTAAAGATGCCCAGTTCATTATATGAAGTTAGTGTACTCCTGATTACCATAAAGATAATGATAAAGTAAGGACAGCCCTGCTTCACTTAGGAATATGTATCTTAAATAATACATACGCCTACTGAATCTTACAGTTTTATTTAATTACATGATTGAGTATGAACATAATGATGGTTCAGTATCAGAAAAATCTATCAATAACATTCAGCCTATTAAAAGAAACAATCTTTGGTTATCTCTATTAATTAAAATAAATCAATAAGTGAAAACTAGAGGAAAACTTTCTTGATAAAAATTGTACATGAAAACCATTAGCAAGCATTATACTTGGCAGAAATTTTAGATATATGTAGATTTTTTAAGATCAGAAACAAAGCCATATGTCACATACCACTGGAAGTTCAGTTTCTTATTAAAAGGAAAGAGAATTAGGAGTTGTAAGGATCAGAAAAGAAAACACGCAGTTGCCATTATATGCAGATGTTTAATCATCCACCTAAGGGAAAGCAAACAACAGAATCAGGGTACAAATTTTAAGAAAAAATAAGAGTCTTGTAAGTTGTCTGTACACACAATAAGCCTATGAGAGGCAGTAACATTTGTGTACACCAGAAATAACCAAATAAAGACAAGCAATTCTCTATGGCTTTCTCATATGTCTTATAGACAAAGGCATTGACTGCCTTTGTTCCAGGCTATCTTTTAAATGACATCTGTATTTATTTTTTTTTTTTTTTTTTTTTTTTAATTTTTTATTTTTTATAAACATATATTTTTATCCCCAGGGGTACAGGTCTGTGAATCACCAGGTTTACACACTTCACAGCACTCACCAAATCACATACCCTCCCCAATGTCCATAATCCCACCCCCTTCTCCCAAACCCCCTCCCCCCGGCAACCCTCAGTTTGTTTTGTGAGATTAAGAGTCACTTATGGTTTGTCTCCCTCCCAATCCCATCTTGTTTCATTTATTCTTCTACCCACTTAAGCCTCCATGTTGCATCACCACTTCCTCATATCAGGGAGATCATATGATAGTTGTCTTTCTCTGCTTGACTTATTTCGCTAAGCATGATACGCTCTAGTTCCATCCACGTTGTTGCAAATGGCAAGATTTCATTTCTTTTGATGGCTGCATAGTATTCCATTGTGTATATATACCACATCTTCTTGATCCATTCATCTGTTGATGGACATCTAGGTTCTTTCCATAGTTTGGCTATTGTGGACATTGCTGCTATAAACATTCTGTATTTAGAATAGGACAGAATTATTTATCTTCCATTATAAAAGGTGTGGGTTTCCTTTCTTCAGAGTTCCTCCCTTGTAACAACCTCCCACTGCATGTATAGTCATCCTCTGGCTGTCTTCTCATTTCTCCATGGTAACTGGAGCTCAGAGAGCCAGTGAGGGGGGGGGGGGACCAATATTCTGGCTGCTGTTATTGTTGTAAGTAATAAATTACCCTTTGTCTCTGAAGCTAGAGTCATGTTTCTCCTGCCAGTGTCCATGGAAGTGTGATGGGGGTACCTGGGTGGCTCAGTCGGTTAAGCATCTGCCTTTGGGTCAGGTCATGAGGCTGGAGACCCAGGATGGAGCCCCACATCAGGCTCTGTGCTCAGTGGGGAGTCTGCTTCTCCCTCTGCCCTTCACCTTACTCTGTCTTACTCTCTCAAATAAATAAATAAATAAATAAGTAAAATCTAAAAAGAGTTTGATAGGGTAATTTGTTAGCTTGCAAACTGAGCAAAAATCTAAGGCCCTTCACAGTTCTTGTCACCAACAGGAAAATTTAAAATAGGACCATCATACTAACAATGAAAACTTCAAATTTTATAGTCATTTACTTTATCTTGAGTATAATGTGAAAAAAAAATCCTACAGAAATAATTAAGAATATAAAAATCTTATTTTTTCAAAGACATTACCAGTTTTTAGAAGAAACAGTTTACTGTTAGAAATGAGTCAATTATCCCGAGTGACTCATTGTCCTCCAATGACATTTCCAATTTCAAATGTAGATAAACTTACCAAACTTTATCTGCAACTTATACAGAATGATTTATGAATAGCCAAGTCAACCTTACACAAGTAAGAGTAAAGCAGAGGTATCTATCCTAAAAGAATATTATAAAATGTAATTACACATATGATGGAATATTGGCTCAATAACATTGGCTCACATGAATGTACTTAAACTTGTAAAAAATGTAAGTGAATTTTTAAATTAATTTTATGTATTTTTAAAATGATTTTGACAATGTAAACCAGTACTCCCAAGTAGTATTTTAGAATTATTTGGTGTACAAAAATATGTGTTACCTAATGCAACTTTAACCAGAAAAAAAAAATGCCCAGACTATTCTGGCATCATTTCAAAAACATGGATCTGCTTCATTACACACATCAATCTGTAACTTGCATATAGAATTTCTTTTTGAAGTGAATCTGAACTCTAAGCTTACATTGACAGATACACATATATTTTTCCCACCAGTGATACAAATTCATCAGTAATGCTGATGCCAGATTACTTTCATAATATAGTATGAATAGAAATAAGCAAATTTCTTTAAAAAAGAAACAAAGGAATATGCAAATTAAATACACTGTCTCTGTTTTAAAAGCAGATCTTCCCATGAGCCTGTATTTAAGTTGAATTCACTGTTCTGAAGGACAAACAGCTGATTTACTCCAAAGAGTGTCCTTTAAATCTCCAAGGTTAACATGAAACTTAGTAAATTGATAGCGTAGAACCTAGTGAAAGATTAGAATATAAATAGAGGACCTCAAACTTTATTGCTGACTTTGAGATTTAGAAATAATACTTGTCACACTATTAGAAAGCTGTTGCTTTTCAGTGACAAATTGTTTTTTATGAGGGGCTGTAATCATCAGACCACATTTTGGATTATCCTGATTGTTTGTTCAAACGTAAGATCTAGTTACAATCTTACTATCTACATTGCTCCCCTCAGCCTTCCCTGCTAGATTACACAGCCTTTTATCGCAGACAACCTCAAGGAAAAGAAACAGTAACATAGAAGCGTTCCTTTGTTTTAATGTTCAAAATGTAATGTTGCAAATTTAATTATATCACCATGGTCCTTTGATTTTATTTTAATGACCCATAAAGCTTTATGACATATATACTGTTTACTATATATTTCATCTGTGAAAAAAGGAAAATCAACTCCTAAAAATTTAGGACTTGCTTGACTGTGGCAGCTAGGCCTTCATATTGTTAGGAGCAGAAGTGACCTACAGCTAGGCCACTATGTTCTCTTGCTGGGTGTAAATCATTTTACAGAATATCAATTTCAGACAAGGTTACTATGACTATAGTGAAGTGAGACAAAAACAAGAACAGTTCATAATGCGGGCCAAGAGAAAACAGCACTGTGCAAGTCCTAAATTATCAGACCCCACCTATCCCAGCTTTAGCTTTACTCTTTAGTCTTTCTATCTCAGTAAGACTTGCTTTTACTCAATCATAGAGCTACCCACAGTTCCCAAGAGCCTTCATTTCAGACCAAAGCCTTGCTTGTTTGAACCCTCTCCTAAAACACCTACTCACAACCCAAATCCTGTAGTAAGTTCTTCCTAGCATCTTAAAGAGACGCTCCATGTTTCTGCATAGTGTACTTTCTCCCTCCCTGTACTGCATAATAAACCCAAGCCGTTTTAGTACTATCTTCCTGCATATCTTTTTCTGGAGGATACTATCAAGCAGTTCATTGTAACCTTGCCTTATACCCTTAAAAAAAGCAAAACCCCAAACCCCAAAACAGAGAAGCAACAACCAAATAACAACAACAATTAAAACCTATCAAAGTATGCAATTAATGTTATTATTTTTATTTTATTTTATTTTTTAGATTTTATTTACTTATTTCAGGGAGAGAAAGCAAGAGAGGGAACACAAGCAGGGGTATTGGGAGAAGGAGAAGCAGGCTTTCCACAGAGCAGAGAGCCCGAAACAGGGCTCAATCCCAGGACCCTGGGATCATGACCTGAGCCAAAGGCAGATGCTTAATGACGGAGCAACTCAGGTGCCCCTGTAATTAACTTTAGAACTAATACCTCGCTATTAAGTCCCAATCAGTGTTGAGCAAATTTTTCTTAGCATACTTCAACATTCCATCTCACTAGACATCAGGAAATTACAACTGAAAACAAAAAATTAATTCTGGCTACTGTGTACAAAACCAATTTTCTAAAACTGTTTAAGAAAATCAAACAAAGTTTCAAGATAAAAATAAAAGATTGTTGGTATTTTATCTGCCTAGAAACTAGCTTATCAAAAACAGTACTTCCTAACCTCTGTCTTGTAAATGATTCTTTATTAATTACCAATAGATACTGGTTCTTCACAAACTCTTCCAAAACAGATAAGGGGAGGAACACTTCCCAACTAATTTTATGGTGCTAGTATCACCTTGATATCAAAACTAGACAAGGATACTATGAGATAACAAAATTGTGTACTACTATCTCTTATGGATATAAAAATCTTCAAGAAAATACTGGCAAACCAAATCCAGAAACACACAAAAATAATTCTAAACCATGACCAAGTGGTACATATGCAAGGTTACTATTTTTTAATGAATTTTTAAAAATTTTTATTTATTTATTTGACAGAGAGAGAGCACAAGTTGGCAGAGCAGCAGGTAGAGGGAGAAGGAGCAGCAGGCTCCCCACTGAGAAAGGAGCCCAATGCAGGGCTCAATCCCAGGAACTGAGGGCAAGGTCATTTTTTAAAAGATTTTGTTTATTTGAGAGAGAGAGAAAGAAAGACAAAAAGCAGGACTGCCCTGAGGTGGGGGGGGAGGGGTTAGCCCTACAAAGGGTTCGATCTCAGGACCCTGAGATCATGATCTTAACTGACTGAGCCACCCAGGAGCCCCAATGCAAGGTTATTTTAATGTCCAAAAATCAATTGATATAATACATCACACCTGTAAGGAAAAAAAAAAAAAAACCCTCACATGATCACCTCAATAGACAAAGAAGAAATATTTGATAAATCTGAAATTCTTTCATGATAAAACACACTAAAAATTTTTTAAAAAAAGAATACAAGGTACTTGCCAACCTTATAAAGGGTACCTACTAAAATAAAACTCCACAGTTAACATTATACTTAATAGTGAAAGACTAAAATTAAGAGCAAGACAAGAGTGTGCACTTTTGCCACTTCTAGTCAACATTGTACATGAGATTCTAGCCAGGGCAATTAGGCAAGAATAAGAAATAAAAGGTCTCCAGATTAGAAAGGAAGAAGTAAAAATATCTCTATTTCCAGATGACATGATTTTATATATAGAAAGGAATCCAACAAGTAACTGTTAACACTAATAAATGATTTGGGCCAAGTTTCAGGGTATAAGATCATTATATAAGAACCAACTGTATTGCAATGACGTGGATGGAACTAGAGGGCATTATGCTTAGCGAAATAAGTCGGTCGAAGAAAGACAACTATCATATGATCTTCCTGATATGAGGAAGTGGAGACGCAACGTGGGGGGTTGGGAGGTAGGAAAAGAATAAATGAAACAAGACAGGATAGGGAGGGAGACAAACCATAACAGAATCTTAATCTCACAAAACAAACTGAGGGGGTCGGGGGGTCGGGAGAGGGTGGGGTTATGGACACTGGGCGGGGGGGTATGTGCTATGGTGAGTGCTGTGAAGTGTGTAAACCTGGCGATTTACAGACCTGTACCCATGGGGCTAATAATACATTATATGGTTTTAAAAAAATTAAAAAATTAAAAAAACAACTGTATTTTATAAACTTGCATTATAATCTAAAATTAAATTTAGAAAACACTTGTGATAGCATTAAAAAGAATGAAATACTCATGTATAAATTTAACAAAAGAAGTGCAGAGTTTATACTCTGGAAAACTACAAAACATTGCTAAATACATTTAGAAAGATCTAAATAAATGGGGAAAATGCTGTGTTCATTAAGTGGCAAAACTCTGCAAACTGATCTACAGATTCACTGGGATCTCCATCAGAATTTCAGCTGACTTCTTTGTATAATTAACATATTATTGTAAAATTTGTATGGAATACAAGGGACCCAGTAATAGCAAAATGATCCTGAAAACAAACAAACCAGGATGAATCAAACTTGCTGATTTCAAAACTTAATTTACAGCAACAGCAATGACGACACTATAGTACTTGCACAGGAATAAACATGTAGATCAATGGAATAAAATAGTCTGTATATAAATCCATATATCTATAGTCAACTAATTTTTGACAACAGTGACAAAACTATTAACAGGAAAAGAACAGTATTTTCTTTTTTAAAGAAAGATTTATTTATTCATTATATATATATATATATATATATATATAGAGAGAGAGAGAGAGAGAGAGAGAGAGAGAGAGCCTGTGCGTGAGCAAGGGAAGGGAAGAGGGGCAGAGAGGCAGAGAAGCACCTTGCTGAGTGCAGAGTGGGACACAGAGCTTCGTCCCGAGGACCCTGAGAGCATGACCTAAGCCAAAATCAACAATCAGAAGCCTAACTGACTGAGGTGACCCAGGTGCCCCAAAGAATAGAATTTTCCACAAATGCTACTGAGATAACCAGAGAGCCTCATACAGAGGAATGAAATTGGACATTTATCTCACAACATATGCAAAAACTAACTCAAAATGGATAAAAGTCCTCAATGTAAAACTAAAATGATACAACTTGTAGATTAGCAAAGAGTCCTTAGAAATGATACTAAAGCTTCAGTAACAAAAGAAAAAAATAACTTAAAAATATGTAAATTGAGCATCAAAACTAAAAAATTTTGTGCTACAAAGGACGCCATCAAGAGAGTTAAGAGACATAAACTGGTCATTACCAGATGGGAGGTGGGTGGGGGATGGGTAAACTAGGTGAAGGGAATTAAGAGTACACTTAACTGTGATGAGCACTGGGCAAAGCGTGGAATGGTTGAATCACTATATTGTATACCTGAAACTAACATAAAACTGTATTTTAATTATATTGGAATAAAAAGAAAGCTAAAAGGCCACAGCTTGAGCAATGAGGGACTTGTATCTATAATATATAAAGAACTGTTCCACTTCAACAACAAAAAAGCAAATAACCCAATTTCAAAAAATGGCAAATGATCTAAATGGTCATTTATTCAAGGAATTTATGAATTTATGTTTATATGATGAATAATGTAAATATACTTATATAAACATACATTTGGACAAAAGAAGCCACCAGCAAATATGATACGATTCCGTTTTTTTAAAAAGATTTTATTTATTTATATGACAGAGATCACAAGTAGGCAGAGAAGAAGGCAGAGAGAGGAAGGGAATCAGGCTCCCTGCTGAGCAGAGAACCCGATGCGGGGCTCGATCCCAGGACCCTGGGATCATGACCTGAGCCAAAGGCAAAGGCTTTAACCCACTGAGCCACCCAGGCACCCCAGTATTTTTATACTATAGAAAAAACTCACCTTGCACTGTGGTGATAAATGTCAGGACAGTGGGTACGTTTGTTGGAGCAGAAACAGAAAGATAGATCAGGAGAGCTTATAGGGTGCTGGCAATTTCTTTTTTCTTGATGTTGGTGCTGTTACAGAAGTGTTTATCTTATAAAAATTCATTGAGCCATGCACTTACAATAAGTGCACTGATCTGCATATGCACTTGCATCAATAAAGACACTACCGATGGATGTCAACAGATGTACATTAAAGAAGCTCTGTGAGTTCAATTAAGCTTGAGAAACACGAACACATGTAACGGTGTATTTTTTAGTAGGGTCGTCTTTGATTATATGTGATTTTCTTATTTTACACTTATATTATGCCACATTCTAAAAGGGATTGAAGCTGGGCTTAAGAGGATAAATGGAAGTAGAGCAAGACACAGATGAAAAGAAGAAAGGCAGGGGTAGAAAGTAAAAGCCTAGGACCACAATTAAGCGTATTTATGTTATTTGCATTTCCTTCATCAGTCTTTGATTTCTTATGCATGTTTCATTAACTATGTTTTTTATTCAGCTTGGTGTAGAGAGGTAATAAGGAATGTAAAGGGAATAGCCATAATCTGCTCACTGTCAGAATTGTACCTATCTTATATTTATCCAAGTAAAATCCGGAGAATCTCCTCTGAGAGGGACAGTGGGATAGTGTGAGTCCCTAGCAAGGAGAGAGGTTCTGAGATGGGGTCTCGTCTCTTGCACGGGAGCAGCCCTTGCTGCCCTACTTCTTTTGAGCTCCCACAGCCCCTGCCTTTAACTGCCACTTTTGGTATTCATTAAACACGGTTTTGTTACATTAAAAAAAATGATTCTGCCATTTGCCATTTGCCAATGTTTTATACTCTATATACTCTATACACTTTATACTCTATATACTAGTATATAGAGTATAGTATAGTATATATAGTATAGTATATATACTATATATATATATATTCTATATACTATATATATACTATATACTTTATACTCTATACTCATATACTCTACTGTTTAAAGAAAACCCCATCAAAACCGTGCTGGTATCTCAGACTGATAACATTAATTCCTTTCTTTCCAGGCAAATGTCCAGAGTTTCTGCTGTTGTAACTTCAGAGCTGGGTCAGTTTGAGAAGACTGAGTGTAGTCTGTCTTCTCTGCACTGGGAGCAGGTTTCCTGCCACAGCCCCTCATCCCCTGAAGATGTCTGCCTGTGCAAGATTCATCTCCACCCCCTTCTTGGTCAGGAGCACCTTTCAGCAGTTGTGTTGAGCACTGTCCGCAGTGGTACTAAAATCATGGGAGACACAATAGCAGCTTGGAAGCCCCATATCCCCTGACCTCACTTATGCCCAGCCACACCTTCTGAACCAGCACCATTTCAAGGGACATAGACACAGTAGCCAAGTTCATTGGGGCTATGGCTGCCATGGTAGGAGTGGCCGGCTCTGGGGCTGGAACTGGGACAATGTTTGGGAGCCTCATCACTGGTTATGCCAGGAATGCTTTTCTGAACCAAGAGCTCTTTTCCTATGCCATTCTGAGTTCTGTCCTCTCAGGGGCCATGGGGCTCTTTTTCCTGATGGTGGCCCTTCTCACTCTCTTCCCCAGGTGAAGGAGGCATCTCCACTCTCATAAGTTTTTCCTCAGTGTCTCAATGCCCTGGATATTCCTTTTCCTATATCTCCCCAGACAGTCTGGAAGTGGTTGGCTCAGGATTTGACAGAGGGAAGACAAATACTGCAGTAATAAAGTAATAAATGGATTATATGGTCAAAGCTTGTTTTCAGGTGACATCTATTTTCTACCATCTAAAGAATGGTAACAAAGGGCTTTTATCATATGCCGCATGTTGGGAGAATTCTGCTGCTGTTGTTCAAGAATGCAGATCACCACCACTTTCAATCCTTACAATTTTGTACATTTCTTTAATCTATCTGCAGATTTCACTACTCTAAGGCAGTGACTCTACAATATCAAATGAACAAATCCCTTTAGTCTTGTTTGTTCTTAATAGCCTTTGGAGCCGTATTTCAGTTCAATTCAGCTAGCAGTCTTTATTCTTTTTCTCCTTCTATAATTCTGTGTTCAGTCATATGCTAGGTACCCTGAAAATATTTTTATGGTCTCTGCCCTTAAATAACCTGAATTCTCCATGACAGGCTATGGTACGTACAAAAAAACATGATGGGGTTCATTTCAGTCCATGCCCTCGCAGTGCCAGTACAAGTAGCAAGGACTGTTTTCTTTCAAAACCCTTCATTAAGACCAGCATGATGGCCTTGATAGCTTGTGTTCTCATTGTCTTGATAAAACGTAGCAAGCGATTGGCTCAGCGATTTTGCTGATGGACAACTGAGTCAAGGTTGAAGGTTCCCTTGTTTTCAAAGTTTGGTTTGCATTTGTCTGGTTTGATTTTACTTTTCATAATATTTTGTGGTTCTCCTGACCCCTTACTTCAATCTATAGCTCCTGTCAAATACATAAATAAGCAGACATCCTCACTCAAAGAAGCAAGACACTTGACTCCTCTGATTCAATTGGTTTGAGGCTACTTTTTTTTTTTTTTCATTTCCCAAGATGATTCACTTATTGAATCAGTATTTGAGATTCAGTATTTGAGAGAGAGTGTTTGTGTATTTAATTGTGACATATACCCGAATTTGAGAGGATAGCCTGGTAACAGCCACTTGCAGTAGACTTGCAATAGACTCATCTTTAAACAGATGAAAAGAATTGAAAATACTTCAATAGTTAAGTTCTTAAATTGAAAAATAAATGTTAGATAATTTATCTACTCTTTTGGGATTCAAAGAACCCTGAGCAGAGTTGAAAGACTTAGCCTTGATCCTGCATTACAGAAAACTAGCCACCTACCCCTTTTGTGCTTCAGATTCTCTCTCTCTCTCTCTTTTTTTTTTTTTTTTTTAAGATTTTAGGTATTTATTTGAGAGAGGAGAGAAAGAGAGAAGTGAGAGAGAATGAATAGGGGGAGGAGCCGATGGAGAGAGAGAAGCAAAGTCTCTGCTGAGCAGGGAGCCAGACATGGGGGCTCCATCCCAGGACCCTGAGATCATGACCTGAGCTGAAGGCAGACACTTAACTGACTGAGTCACCCAGGCGTTCCACAGAATTTTCTTCTTTCTTCCTGCCCTCTCTTCTTTCCTTCCTTTTCTACTTCTCCTCCTTCCTCTTCCTCTCCCTCCTCCTCCTCCTCCTCTTCTCCCTCTTTGCATTAATGGCTTTAAGTTATTTTAAAAGTCTAATTTCCCCTTGTCTTCAACAATTACCATATAGTGGCTACCTAATAGGCAATAAAGTAGGCATTACCTGTACCGTCTTGCTTGAACCTCCTAATGATCCTAGGCAAAGGTATCTCCACTTTACAGATGAACCAGTTATAGCAGGCATAAGGAAACATCCTGTTTAGAGTAGTACAGCTAGCTGGGCCATGGTGAAGCCAGAAGCCTAGCCCATTCTGTGTGACTGCAAAGTGCTCTGTTGGTTCCCCTCCATTAAGTAATCCTACTTCTATGAGAGGCAGTCTACTTTCTTCTTTAAAAGCCTACATTCTGGAATCAGCCTGCAGAGGCAAAACCCAGCTCTGTTGCTCACTCACTATGCAATATTCTAGTCTAGTTTCATAGTCTATGAAGGGGGATAATAACTGCTCCTTCTCTATCAGGTTGGCGTGAGGTTTCGAGTTAGTATACATAAAGCACTTAGGACAAAGCCTGGTCCAGTTTGCACTCCTTTGGTGTTACCCACTGCTATTCTTTTTGTTGCTCTTACATCAAAAGAAGAGCCATGGGATTAAAATCAACTGGTGTACAGAAGTGGTTCGATTATATCAAATACATCTCTGTTCGCTTTGCATGACAAAAGAGTCTGGTTCTTGTTTTAAATCGGAAGTCTGCAAGTCAAATGGAATTTCAGTCATCCTGTAATAGCCTTATAAGATTTGATTTAAAAATTAAAATGAAAAATCTCTTTAGCTGTACATGCATTTACCAGGGCTTCTGACTCCTATCAATTATATAGGTAATGTCCATTGTCATGGTGAATCAATTAGACATTTAAGCGGATGGCAGCACTTGATATGCATTTCAGGGCAGAGGGTATAGCATGCCCAAGTGTGTGTACCCCTGGATACACAGAACTGGGATTAGATCCAGAATGCCTGTGTACCAGTCCTAACTCTGCTGGTCCCTTCTAATAACACATATTCAAAGATCTTTTAATCTCCATGTGGTTAAATTTCTTTATCTGTCAATTAAACATAATATCTATTCCTTCACTGGGCCTATTTTGAGGATCAGATGAAGTAAAAACTGTATATAGTGTTCTGTGAAATAAACTTCTTTTCAAAACCAAAATACAGTGTTACAGAAACCTCATTTTTATTTTTTTAAAACCGCTTTAAATTCAGCCCCAAATTCTACTAACCATTCTTACACCACAGCCTTTTACACTACAATAGTTTTGGAATCTGGGTGCTTACATTTCTGTCCCTGTCTCCTAGAAGAGATCAAATGATTCACTGTTTCTAGGGTTACAAGGATTATCTTTTTCAATGGTGGTTCATTGCAAGGACCCACAAGAAGGAGGGCAAAGGGGAGTTATAGCACAAAGTACATCATTCTCTCACCCCAGTTATTCCAGAACACGTAACACACTAAGAATAATACGATGAGACCCAGTGGCCTACGTTCCTTGCTCTCTGAGCGTTCCAGAAGAGAGTATTAATGGGCAGTCACTCTGTGTGGCTATCAGGAAGAATCTTCTCTTTAGCAGTCTGTGTCCACATTGCAGATTGTGACTTTCAGTTTATACCCCTGCCTACAATGTAACCAAATGTAGCTCGGATCACAACACTGGTTTCTCTGCCAGAGCAAGCTGTCCTGTCAGTAGCAGGCTATGCTAACTAGCAACTTCTGGACACTTCCTCTTAATGCTGTGTTCGAGGCTTGAAGCTCATAGAATACTTCTTTAGTTTTTCTGGTATGCTCATTTTGAGGTTCATTTTACTCAATTATGTTCTACTCACCATTTTCTCAGCATGGTACGTTCAAACAAACTGGCATGCCAAAACTGATGAAATGAGTAAAAACAACGTGGCCACACATTCTTTTTGATGCTGACTTAGGAAGATATCTGAACAGACTTTGGGAATCATTAGGCTTCATTGACTAGCAGTCAGTACCAACCTCATGGAGCCAAAGAGATCTAAGAGAACCTGGACGGGGATAGTCTGTCCCATCAGGTTAGACGAGGATTTTGGGAAAAGACAGATGATAACACTGGCCATTGGCTCATCCATCACTTACTATTACAGCAGATATCTTCCCCCTCTCCTTTTCATTACACAGGAGCATACCAGCCACAGAATTCACTGAGCTCAAGGCCCACACTCAAATATTTTTTTCCCTCTTAAATAGGTATAGACCTATATACAGAATTCAAAGATGATCTAAGGCCAAGGTTTAGGTGTTTAGGTATTACAATATCTCTATATCTCCCTCATTCTTTCTAAGCCATATTGTGTCTTATCTCAATTGTATTTGGTTGCCTTTTCTTTTTCTCATTTTCACTGATTTTGCCATTTAATACTAGTGTTTTTAAAAATGCAATCTTTGGTGAAATTGTAAAAACAGGACATACTGAGAAGCATAAAATCATCAAATGCTTATGCTATGAACCAAATATAATTACTCAGCTTGGGATACAGCCAGAAACATTTGCTACTGGAATTTTAATGTCAAGTGGCAAGAGATTTCCATCTACATTAGTTCAGAAAGTTCATGGGCACGTGTCAATCATTGTATCTGTTTTTGGAAATAACTCTACAGCGTTTCAATTTGTTTTTCTAATTAATTCTTCTCCATCATTATATTCTCACCATGATTCTACTGCAAGTGTGTTCTTTAAAATATGGATATGACCTCTATTCAAGAGCTGTTTCTTGCTTCTGTGAGGGTTTCTGGAAGAAGGGATGGCTTTGTAATTTAATTGGATTTTACTCCAATATGATAATAGCATGCTTCTAATTGTCAGATACTTCAAGAGCAAGTTAAATAAACACATTTTATGAACTGAAAAAAAGTTTTATTAATCATTAAATTTTATAAGTCAGTTTCAAGGTAGCACCTTATACAATCAATTGTGTTGCCTCACCTTCTGTTTATGGGTCCCTTTATCACTACACGGCTTTGGAAAAATAGCAAAAGCTATTGAAGGGATCATATACCTAAAGACACACAGAAAATTAATTCATGCAATTAGTGTTTATATGGTTATAATACATATTCTATTGACTTTATAAAATTCATTTAAATACCACCCCAAGAGGAATCAATAAGTAATAGGAACTTGATTTTAGAAATGCACACTTGGGGGCGCCTGGGTGGCTCAGTGGGTTAAAGCCTCTGCCTTCGGCTCAGGTCATGATCTCAGGGTCCTGGGATTGAGTCCTGCATCGGGCTTTCTGCTCAGCAGGGAGCCTGCTTCCCTCTCTCTCTCTCTCTGCCTACCTCTCCATCTACTTGTGATTTCTCTCTGTCAAATAAATACATAAAATCTTTAAAAAAAAAAAAAGAAATGCACACTGGACTTGATAAACATTAAAATAAACTATTACTGTTTTCACTATTCTGGTTGAGTGACTAATATATAAACCCTAAATAATGCTTTCTTTTTACTAACATTTCCCATGGCGGGGGGAAACTTCTAGATTATATGACTGGGTTTTTCTCAATCATCATCTCTTATGTAATCCAGACTTGCTATTTCCCAGCTAAGGCTAGAAAATTTTGTCCAGTGCCTGTTCCCCAGTGCTCAGGCTGGGACCATAGATGCCTTCCAGGCAGCCCACGTCCCTCCAAAGCCACTGTCCCCCTGGGCCACATTTCAAAGTCCTGCTGGCATGCATTCTTATTGCTGACCCTGAATGCCTTCTCCTGATGGCTTACTCTAGACTGTATTGCTCTTAAGGCTATACCCTATCACTGTCGCAGGTGACTTGGTAGGATTTTGAGGGAAAAGAAAGAGTTGTGGAAATTGATTTGGGAAGGCCTGCTTCATCAGCTTTCCAGATATACCAGATGTATATAAATTACAGTTTAATCTTGAGCAGAAATACCTGCTACTGTTTCCCAAGAATTATTTAACCAGATTAACGTTAAGTAGCATTATATTATGTATCACACAAATCAATAATGATCCTTACCAGGTCTTTTTATAATTATTTCCAGTGCCTAGCACAATATACTTTCCATATGTGATAAATAAATCGTTGTGCCGAGTGATTTAATAAAGATATTTTTTAAACTATTAAGACCAACTTTGCAATGTACATACACAAATGTACATCACTCATTTACTTATTCAAAAGGCATTGAATAGACAAACTATATGCAGATACTACGGAATCATCGCTATAAGACTTAAGGGTCAGACACTTAAATGCACACAGCTAATACGGTATAAGTGACACCATTATTAACACAGCTCTCTTTAACTTCAAATTCCATGCTTATTTCACCAAGTCTCACTTTATTGTACATTACCCAAAGATGTATTAAAAAAGCAAAGGAACAGGATTATCGAGAATGATAGTGGTTAATACCTCTTCAGCTCTTCCAAAGTGTTAGGCATTTAGCTAAGTGTTTTATATTTATGTAATTAATATTTACGGTAATCTACAATTTATTGTTTCTAAAATACAGATGCAAAGACTGAGTGGCAGAGAAACAAGTCATATGCTCACAAAAAGGTAATCACAAAACTAACTTTTTTTTTTAAAGATTTTATTTATTTATTTGATAGACAGAGATCACAAGCAGGCAGAGAGGCAGACAGAGAGAGAGGAGGAAGCAGGCTCCCTGCTGAGCAAAGAGCCCGATGTGGGGCTCGATCCCAGAACCCTGGGACCATGACCTGAGCTGAAGGCAGAGGCTTTAACCCACTGAGCCACCCAGGCGCCCCCACAAAACTAACTTTTATTTCCTGGATGTCTTCCTCTAAATTTATGTGTTCAACTATTGCAGTGAATGTGAACAGCATAAAGAACTATCAGAATGAAGTCTGGGTCAAATTATTTGCCAAGGCAGGTTTTAGGCAGGACAAGCATATAGACAGAATGAGCTCGGTTGGAGTGTGGCTGAAAAAGTGCTGTATCCAGACAGGGTAAGAAGTACTCAAGCACACCTTGATAACTCTGAGCAATGTTTTTTGGGGGAAGTTAAATTATGCAACCATTTATGTAAGACTAAGCCGTGAGAAGATTAAAAGAGGGAATTTGGGCAATTTAGGCAGGCTGTACTATAGCAAGTGCTATAAGGCGGAAGGAAAATGAATGGATAAAGGCGTTTTTGATTACTTTTGTCAGGAAATTGGCTGGAACTACAGTGAAGGAATAGAAAGTTTGGATGAGGAAATTCAGGCATAGATAAAGATTTCTGAGGACAGTTTAAAACAGGATCCTTTAGCATACTTTTAAGAAAAAGGCATATATTTTAACTCGTATCTTCACTTTTATTGATATAATAAAATGCCATTCTTGTGATCAATAAGAGAGTTTCTAACATTTTCTACAATTATTTTTCCAATAAGTAACTTAGAGGCAAATGTAGAAAGGACAGCATAAAGAAGAGCTGTATGGCTTAATTTCAATTTATTTATTTGATTAATCCCTCTAACTTGAGTTCACATTAACATAGAGGAGAAAGTTCTCCACGCACAGAAAATATATCTCATTGTAAAGGTTAATAACTTAGAAAATATGGCAGCAATTTTCTTTAGCATTGGCTTGATGTTAAATGGAAGAATATTCCACTACAGCCAACTTTGAAGTTTATCACTATAGCCCTTTGAGTGCTATTGAGCTAAATAAAAGGGTCCTAGCAAAATGTTATAATGAGAATTTTCTTATTCATATTACTTACACTTGGATGAAGTGATTTTACTCTCTTTACTCATAAAAAAGGTAACATTTGAGAAGGCTTCCCTTTGAGAGGTCATTTGCAGATATAAACACTTAAAAAAAAAAAGATAGGGAGGAATGGCTTTTCTGTTTCTAATGTTCCTCATGTTTCTATTAGACATTGAAACTTTTCAAAAATTATACCAGCAATGTCAGCTTTGAAATACCTCCACATTGTCATCTTGTTAATATATGAGAGTTGAGTAGAAGAAATACCATTATTTTATTGAAAGAGTCTGGAGTAGGACTAAAATAAACTTTTTAAATGCATGTGCTTGGCTTCAGTTCTAATTTCATCTTAAGCTTGAGCAATACTTTTCTGTCAGCAGATGCAAGGTGCTCTCTATCTCCAGAGACCCAAATGTATGGTTTCAAAAACTTTGTAACACATGCCTTCATCTTTCTCCACTGTTTTACTTTTTAAAATAAAATCGTAATTACATGGGAGCTTTGATTAAAGCAAGTACTGATGAATGGCACTGGAGAATATTCCAGAAGAAAATCACATCTCCCACTTGCTTTCTAGGGAGGACTTCATTTAAATGGGTTATCATACCTAGAATGGACAAACATACCTAGAATGGAAAATCATGCTGTCCTCATTAAAGCTCACATCAGATTACCAAGAGAGAACTGAAAGGCTACCTACATAGGAGTCTACACATTTAATGTGGTGGCAAGAGCAGGCTCACAGAATCTGGCAGTATACACCTACCACCTCAACTACTATCAGCCAACTCTCTACACGGTCACCCCTAAAAAACAATCTCCAAGTAAAAACCAACTATGGAGGGGCACCTGGGTGGCTCAGTGGGTTAACCCTCTGCCTTCGCCTCAGGTCATGACTCCAGGGTTTTGGGATCGAGCCCCACGTCGGGCTCTCTGCTCAGCAGGGAGCCTGCTTCCCCCTCTCTCTCTGCCTGCCTCTCTGCCTACTTGTGATCTCTCTCTGTCAAATAAATAAATAAAATTTTCTTTTTTAAAAAAGGCTTATAAAAAACCAATTATGTATTGTGGAAATACTACCTCAAGAAATGATTCTTTTCCTTGTGTTTCAAATGGGAAGATATCTATATGTTTCCTCTATAAAGAAATTCTGGAGCTTCTGCTAGCCTATGTATGTACAGGCTTATTTGATATAGGCTTGAATGAATATATACCTAAAACAGTGCTATAGAATACATTCAATTGCCATCTAGAATGATTGAAACTACTATCCAGGTATAAGTGACAAGTGGCCCCTGAGGACCCCAGCCCATGCCTACTCCCTCAGAAAGGTTAAGTCATCACACTTCTGTCAGCTTAGCAGTCCTGTGACCTAAATATTTAACCCATTCATTTCACCAGACATAATATTTCTTCCTCCCCTGGGTTTTGCGGCATCACTCTTTCTTTCTTATTTTTTCTAGATATTCTTAAGTTTCTTTGACTTATTCCCCCCCACCCTTTTTAAATCTTTTCTCTTCAGTCCTGTGCTTCTGAATCCACAATTCCTCCAAACAATCCTATTCTCACTTCAAGTACATGTTTGCTATTGAACAGTAGATCTGGCTCTTTTGTCACCCAGATCTATATTCCAGCAGCCTGCTAGACATGTCCACCTTCATGTCTCATGTTCAAAATGGATACAAATCAAAGTAAAGCAACAAGTCTAACCTTTTCACATGTTTAGTTCTTTTTAAAAAATGAAATCCTAACTAGATATAGTCACTTAAGGCAAATTCATCTTTGCTTCCTTAACAGCACTGTACCCTACTCTCCCCTTGCTAATAGGCCATCAAATATTGTTGATTCTACAATCCATAATCAGCCTCAATCCCTCTAATTGTGTGTGTTTTACACATTTCCTCTGCCACTCACTTAGTCCAGACTGCTGAAATTTCTCCTACAGACATAAAGAAAGAACCTCCTGTACTGCCCGGTTCTAATTTTATCCTCATAGTCCTGCCCTACATGTAGACACCTTGTCCATTCTCCACACCGCTGGATACTGGAGCATGTCATTCTTATTAAAGCTTCCCAAAATATCTTCCAGATTTCCTTCAACACGAGTCCCTCCAAGGTCTGGACCTGATGCAACTCTACCTTCTTTCTCATGTTTTATGTCAGTGTACTCTGCGTGGAAGGCATCTTCTGCCTGAAATGTGCTACTCTCTTCCCTGTCTTTTTCTTGTTTCCTCTTGTATGAAAAATTAAGCTGAACCCAGCCTTCAAAAATCTTAAGCCCCAGTCGAGTCACGAGCCCTTGCTCTGAGCAACCCATGCACACTATTTTTCTTTTTTAAAGATTTTTATTTATCTCAGAGAGAGAGAGAGTGAGAGAGAGCATGAGAGCTGGGGGGAGGAGCAGTGGAAGAGGGACAAGCAGACTCTACACTGAGCACAGAGCCCCCACTGTGGGGCTTCATCCCACGACCCTGAGATCATGACCTGAGCTGAAACTAAGAGTCTGGTACTTAACCTACTGACCACCCAAACGCCCCATGCACACTATTCTTATACAACAGTTCTCAGAATCTATGACTTTAAATAAATTAAAGTTTATTTAATTTTGCATTTAGTATTCAGTCCAGTAAATATTAGGTGGTAAATCTGTATCTGCTGGATAAAGACATAAATTGAAAAAAATTATAGAGAAACAACTTCTATTTGATCTTACTTGGAAAAGGTAATTACTTTTTATTACCCCCTTCACATTTCTGTTATTACCTATTTCCAAGTGGTCTAAAAAATGAGAACTAGCCCTCCTAGGAATAATAATATTCTTTAAGAATAGATAGTATTTGGATTCCCTGAATAGCTAGATGTTTAAAATGATATGATTTCTTGGAAAACCTGTGTTGAGTTATGCACTGTCAGAAGGCATTCATTCAAATGCCGCAAGATGGTCCTTAGCTCCCAAGGGAATGTAGTTATGAACATACACAGGAATAATATTCTCCAGGAGGGAATATGCTGCCTGCTTCTCCAACAAAGGAGTTAAAAAAATAAGGTGCATATAGCATCATTAGGAAGATAAAAAGCCAGTTCTCACTCTTCCAAGAGATGCTCTGAGCATCTTCTTTATTTTTTGCAGCATTTTACATTTTACAGCTTATAAATACAGCTATAATTCCATCTCATATTACTTTTTTGGTAAGCAGCAATAATACAATGTGGATTTATGATCACTACTGCTTTTTTACAAACTCCCTTTAGAAATAGCAAAGTGCATTTGTGTATGTTGCATTAATTCACTAACATTATCTTAGTAATTTAAAAATCCAATGTTAAATACCTAAAAACAAGCACTGATGTCAAAGTATGTGTGTGGCTACTGCTTTGGTTTACTCAATTTAACTTAATTTGTATTTTTCATGATTATTAGGTGTTGAGAATCAGACAAAGCACCAAAGGAAAAAGGCATGAATGTTGTACTAATAAAATTTTACACTTTCATTGAGTGTGGGGCACAGGGAAAAAAGATATGCAGACATAATATGAAGTAAGTTAAAAGTCCAAGTGTTTGGTCATTAAGTATATTTTTCTCCTAAGGGAAACAAATTATATTCCCTCTCTCTCAAGAAAACTGGATTTTTAGGAAGAATGAGAATATTCTGAATTGTGGCCCTCAAGAATTTCTAGACTAAGGAGTATGTATAACAAGTAGCCAATTTATAATGCAAAATGGTGTACTGGTAAAGCAACATTAACATAAAGTGCCTTACAATGATAAATAAATGTGATGGAATAATCTAAAATATTCATTGCAAATAAATATACTTTAAATTCGGAATAATTGCTGGCAACAAGGACTGGACCCACTCATTGAAAGGGTAATTCCACTTCTAGGGGGTCTCTTGAGGAAAATACCTAAAGCATATTAAAGGAAATAGGTTTATGCAAATGATGTTAAATTATGTTATGAGGGCAAGTATACTAAATGATCATAAAACAATACAGTAAGTAGTAGGCAATGACCAAGGCATTTATACGGCCAATAAAATAACCTTTTCTCTAAGCTTATATTGTGAGGAATTCTTTTGCTATAAGAGTAAAACATTCAGGGGCGCCTGGGTGGCAGATCCCAGGGTCCTGGGATGGAGACTGGCATCGGGCTCTCTGCTCAGTGAGGAGCCTGCTTCCCTTCCTTTCTCTCTGCCTGCCTCTCTGCCTACTTGTGATCTCTCTGTGTCAAAAAAATGAATAAATTTTTTTAAAAAAGCTGTATTGCCTGTGCTAAAATAACATATACCATATAATTTTTTAATAGACTATTTGTTCTTGGGCACCTGGGTGGCTCAGTCTGTTGAGCGACTGCCTTTGGTTCAGGTCATGATCCTGGAATCCTGGGATCGAGACCTGCATTGGGCTCCCAGCTCCATGGGGAGTCTGCTTCTCCCTCTGACCTTCTCCCCTCTCATGCTCTCTCTCTCTCTCAAATAAAATCTTAAAAAAGAAAAAGACTATTTGTTTTTAAATAGCTCCAATATTTACACTGTAGAAAACATTTCATGTAAGGTTAAGAGGAAATATAAACAGTAAATTTATCATATAGCTGATATACCAACAGCTGCTAGATGGTCTGGGAGACCATAGGAGTCGGTGGTAAAGGTGATTATCAGTTTGACCATACGCGTTATCCAAAGTCACAAACACAAAAGGACCATTTCCGTTTTTGAAAAAAATCTTGGGTTTCCATCTTTGACAAACCTGTCACATATAAAGCTTGAACTGGAGTAATAAAATTCCTGTACTTCACTGAGCTTAAGTAACTCAGGCCAACACTTCATGTCTAGAACAGCAGACCAAATGTAATTCAATTTTAAGAGGAGTAGAAAAAGACTGCAAAGGTAATGGAAATATACTATCCCATCAATATAAGGTGAGGAAAGACAAGAAGGTGAAATGGTGGCGAAAAGGCCTCTTGAAGGAAATGAAATTAGAAGAGAGATAATTGCCTATCTACTATGTGGGAAATAATGAAAGCCTTTTGGAATGAAGGCCACTTAAAAATAAGAAAGCTTCAGTAATGCATTCACAACAGACCTCAGCAAATCTGAGCATTTCATCGTTTTTAACATTTAGACTGTTTAATCTGATATCAATGATTGTTGCTACCCACAAATTTTACTCTGTGTTTTTGGTTGCACATTAAAATAGCAAGTCAAAATCATGTAAATAAAACTGGTATAGGAAAAGTAAGAAAATGATACAAGAGATAATGGTGATTTGTATTTTGACATTTTTTTTAGTCATTCTGATAGGCTATTAGTACTGGCTTCAAAAGAATGAAGCATGGGTAAAGCACATTTCAGAGACAATACAAATATTTCTCTCCAGGCGAGAAGATATAGACTCATTTTAGGCCAGAGGCTAATGACTTCTAGCCACATTCATTCTAGTTTAAACACAACAGACATAAGCAATTTCTCCCTTTTGTTGGCTTATTCGCTCAATATTACATCACTTGGAAAAACAAGTACAGAATCAACAAGAGGTAAGTAATGCAGGGGCACATTTTAACCTAAGAGGAGCCAACTATGCTAAAGGAAGCAACTATTCTAAAGCTCAGAATAGTGCTGTTGCAGGAGTATGGACTGACAGGTAAATCGACATGTCACCAAAAATATATTATAATTAAGAAATAGAAACCTTTTAGTCCTTTATTTATATCAAATTTATGGAACAAAGAAACTCACAATTTAAGTTTTTCCAGTAAAGATACTTGATACTTGAATTACCAGTTATATATATTCTGTAATATCTGAGAACAATACCAGTAAAGGCTAAGTGAATTAGAAACTATGAGTAGTATTACTGTCCCACTCAATCTTGAATTACAAAAAATAACAAGGTAACAATATCCACAGAGTTGTAAATTACACACACACACACTACAAAGCAAACACCTGCAAATATAGTATGTAGGTAATTATATTTGGTAACCTGGAAACATATAGATACAATTAATTCAAATTTTAATTCTTTGCTATTTTGTCTATAACAAGAGCAAAACAAACAAGGCCAAGCAGGAAACACAAATAACCATGATTGACAGCAAAGGAGCAATTCAACAAACTCAAATATTCCCAGCTGTCTGTAATAATAAAAATAGCACCTAGGTATAAAACATATAAGCAAGTTTCAAGTCCTCTACTTTATTAAGATACCAGATGGAATCCACATTGGTGATTCCAAAGAAGGCAGACGTTTTTATTCTTATTAGGAGGAAACTAACTTCCAAGGAGAGGCTATAATTCCTTTTATGTTTGTTGAGAATTTCGTGTACTCTCTTGATGTCTACTGGTGGTGCAATCTCTATTAGATCATGAATGGGTGTGGTAAACTGAATGGGGTACTAAGAAACATAATAAACTCGTTCCAACTAAATGGTAACAACAGCTTGTTTGTGCTGTACTTGTGGACAGATTGTTCTGACCTCTTTTAAGTCATGGCTAAGGCAGAATGTGGTACATTAAGATTTCCTGCGCTTAATGAGCGTGTAGACCCCCATCTCAGCAAACAACCTTTTCTTATTAGGATTCCAACTTCAAAAGGCATTAACGTATAAGGGCAAGATAACAAAAAAATAACATTCTTAATTTATCACTTCTTTAAGGAAACCAACTAAGCAAGCACCCCAATCAAGGATTTATTTCATGATATTACTACCCTTTTTACATATTTAACATGTATACCATGTGCCAATACTTATGATCAATGTTTTGGAAATGTTACCTTCAATAACAACCTAATTTTTAAATATTTTATCAGCAAGAAAACTGAGGCAGAGAACTATTAAGTAATTGGCCCAAGGTCACCCAAATCACAAGGGAGAGTGGTGGAATTTAAACTCTGACCACAGGATTTAGAGCAACTACAGTGTACAGGCCCTTGTTTTGTTAATTAGGGAGAAAATCTGTCTAAGTAACTAATGATGTTTCATGCAAATGATATTCTATACACAAAATTAATCATTCATGGGGCTGAAAAGGAGATCCTGAAATTCATCCTAATTCCCCATACTCACATGGGTAAAAACCTAGTATATCTGGCAAATATTTGGTACTTGTTATATATTTGCTGAATCAACAAATGAAAGAACACAGTATGAATATCCAAACCAACTCAGACAGGAAGATGTCATTATCTAAGGCTCATTATTTTGTTATTTAGTGACTGTTTCAAGGTGTTAGCACAACTTTTGACAAGCAATAGCTCAATGGTAAATACCAAGGGCACCGGAATCATTCTAATTGGTTAGTGGCAAGACATCCATTAAGGAGTTGATCAGAAAGAAATAATACCTAAATTTGGATCAAACACTACATATTTTTAAAGAGAGAGAGAATACTGACTGCAGAAAACAAAATACAAGTGAACATCAGATGCCTGACCTAAAAATAGGTCCTACAGAAGTACTTGTTGACTGATGCCTTTGATCAGAGAGTCATAGTCGATTAAGCATTCTTTATTTAAATCTGACAGTTTTTAAATCTCACCTTAAACTAAACCCACTCTTGGAATAATCTTCAGCTGTGGTTTCACTGTGTCCTGTTTCATAATGACAGTTCTTTTTAATTGCAGAAAGCAATTTAATAAGCAAATATTTAAATACATACTGTGATCAAAAGCTACTGACTGATACAGTATTAAACCCTAAGAGCATGTGGAGAATTAATGAAATTATAGTGAGAAAGAGACAAATGCCAAAGAGGTTAGTAATCTAAAATGCCTATAACTTCTGTTAACATGTGTGGACAATTTCCAAGAGGGTTCTTCTAAGGAAAAGGCTAATTATTTCAGATCCCTCTGTAGAGTTGCAGGTTCATAATCTCTTGTGAAGAGGTATATGTTGCAGAAGAGAATTGGAAAGACCTATGGATGAATGGGGAAGAGCTGGCTGCCATGGACAAGATGAATGAGTTCTAGATGACTGCCTGTCCTGGAGGATAACAGAGGTGTCCCACTGCTGAGACAGAAAAACCAGAACAATTTCATTTCTAACATACTGGATTAAAAAGTCCAGGGGAGAAAGTCATTGTTCATGATTTTCTTATTAATATACTATTTGAGAATGTCAGAGGTGTTCTAACTACTCACGGAAGGATTTTTCAAAATGAGTATCTTAATTAATACCCAGAATGTTACTGTTTAAATAATACTTTACACCTGAGCCCTGAAAAAAGTGGACCAATCCCAGGAATATGAACTGTTAGATGTCCATTTCAGTAGAAAAAGAGAACAAAATAAAGCACTAGCTAACCAATTTTTATCTCCTCAAATTTTCATGTGCTGCATTTGTCAAAAAAAAAAATAGATAGCAATTTAGGAATTAAAATTAAATCACTGAGGTTTTTTTTTTTTGTTGTTTGTTTGTTTGTTTGTTTGTTTTTGTCTTTAACACATTTTACCCAAACGGTATTTCAAAGGTCTCCATTGTTTAAATTCCACCTGAATATTTTGAATTACATAAAGTCCGGGAAGTCTGCAGTAGAGGAGAGCAGAAGCGTAGGGATTTGAGGAATATTAGATTTAATACCCAGGAACCTACTCACTCTTAAAGTTTTCTACACTTTTCAAACAGTTCTCTCCTTTGAGTATACCCAAATGCCCTTCCTCCCTCCATGTGGAAGGAACTTGTTACAAGTTCCTCACATCTATTATCTAACCCAGATTTCCACTTTGTTTCCATATGTTCTCTATAATTTTCACTTTCTCCCTTTTTCATTGCTTCCTTTCTTGCTCTATACCCCTTAACACAGAAACCACAAAAGATTGAGAGTAAATAGAAAAACATAATTAAGAAATCCTTCTTAAAAAAATAAGAGAGAAAAGTTGCATTTGATTTGACCTAGAGGCAACACTCCAGATGCAACAGTGTGCCTCAACCTCTCTAGTTCACATACCCATTAAAGGAGCACAAGGCTGTAAGCCTATCTTTATTTATTTTTTTACTTTTTTCATTATGTTCAGTTAGCCACTGTGTAATAGTACATAATTAGTCCTTAAGGCAGTGTTCAGTGATTCATCAGTTAAGAGTAACAGCCAGTGCTCCTCACAGCACATGCCCTCCTCAATACCCATCACCCTGTTACCCACTCCTGCCGCCCTCCTCCCCTCTGAAACCCCCAGATTATTTCTTGGGGTCTATAGTTTCTCATGGTTCATCGTGCTTTCTGATTTCTCTCCCTTTGGATTACCCTCCCTTCCTCTATGGTCCTCTGTGCTATTGCTTATGTTCCAGTTATGAGTGAAACTATATGATACTTTTCTTTCTCTGCTTGACTTACCTCACTTAGCATAATCCCCTCCAGTTCCATCTATGTTGATGCAAATGGTGGGTATTCATCGTTTTTGATGGCTGAGTAATATTCCATCATGTATATGTACTGCCTCTTTTTTTTTTTTAAGATGTTATTTATTTATCTGACAGAGATCACAAGTAGGAAGAGAGGCAGGCAGAGAGAGGGGGCAAAGCAGGCTCCCAGCTGAGCAGAGAGCTCGATTTGGGGCTCAATCTCAGGACCCTGGGATCATGACTGCCGAAGGCAGAGGCTTTAACCCACTGAGCCACCCAGGTGCCCCTGTTACTGCCTCTTCTTTATCCGTTCATCTGTTGAAGGGCGTCTTGCTCCTTCCACAGTTTGTGGAAGTGTTCTGCTATGAACACTGGTGTGCCTGTGCCCTTTCTTTTCATCACATCTGTATCTTTGGGGCAAATACCCAGTAGTGCAATTGCTGGGTCATAGGGTAGCTCTATTCTTAACATCTTGAGGAAACTCCATACTGTTTTCCAGAGTTATCTTTCTTTAATCTTAGCAATTCAGGATACATTTTATGTGGTGTAATGGAAACAAATATAAACCTAAATTTTTATTTTTTATTTATTTTACTTATTTATATATTTATTTTTAAAGATATTATTTATTTGGTAGAGAGAGAGAGAGAGAGAGAGGGAGAGCACACGCAGGGTGAGTGACAGAGGGAGAGGGAGAAGTAGGCTCCCAGCTGAGCAGAGAGCCCAATGTGGGGCTCCATCCCAGGACTCTGGGATCATGACTTGAGCTGAAGGCAGACACTTAACCGACTGAGCCACCCAGGTGCCCCTATTTTTACATTTTTAAAGATTTTATTTATTTATTAGAGAGAGAGTGTGTGTAAGAGAGAGAGAGCACGAGTGGGGGAAAGGGCAGAGAGAAGGAGAAGCAGACTCCCTGCTGAGCAGGGAACTCAATGGAGGGCTCTATCCCAGGACTCTGGGATCATGACATGAGCCAAAGGCAGACACTTAACTGACTGAGCCACCCAGGAACCCCCATCAATCTAATTTTTACTGCTGGATGCATATTTTATACCTACCTAAGACTTTCTTCATATCAGTAGTCAAGTAGTCAGCTAATAGTCAGTAGCTTATATGAAATCAACAGGGACAAAGAGCAAATGAAACATTTACAGAGCACCTCTAGGTGCTACCTCAGGTACTACAGGCACAAGTACAAAATAGGAAGAACAAAAATGGAGAAGAACTAAACAAAGCACCCAGATCAAATAAGGCAGAGGTTTTTCTTTTCTCTTTTCCCTTCCCTTTCCTATTCTACTGTTTTTGGTAGCCTGATTGGTTTACATTGCACCAGAAGCATCTGAGAAATTCCACTTGTCCACAGTGTCAACTCAAAGTGTCTCTGACAGGCTTTCAGCCATGGGCCAGGTCCAGGCTATAAATGCTGGGAACACCATAGAACATATATGGGCTCAAGGCTTAGATTAAATTACAGTTATGGTACAGGGATATGTTCTTCCTATAGGAATGTGGAAGATCACAGATGGGTGGGGAAGACCAAGGACTCAGAAGCTGTGAGTTGATAAAGAATTTCTACATTTTATTCTGAGAAGGATGCTTGGTTTTAAGCAGACTGGCTGGTTCTAAGGCTCAAAGTTCAACCCAAAAAATTTTTAAAAAAATGTTTCCAGCCAAAAGATTTTAAGGACCTCAAGCTAAGCAATGAGGCGAAGAAGATCAAACTGGTGAATCAAGTTCAACGGTGGGAAACATGAGATATCAAGTGAGAGCAATTCAGGTATAATGGTTACTTGAAATAACAAGATCCCAGACATGGGCCAGGATATATCAAATGACAGTATCTATAGGTTCATAGGCATGGGAGTCTGAAAATGATATTCAAAGCTATCCAAATCCTAATTCCTAGAATCTGTCAGTAAATTTCCTTTTCTGATAAAAGGTACATTGAAGATGTGACTTAAATTAAGGATTTTGAGAGGGGAGATTATCCTGGATTATTCTGGGTCATCAGGAGTCTTAATAAGAAGACAGTGGAGGATCATTGGCAGAGGAGATGATGTGACCATGGAAGGAGAGGGAGGGAAAGATATGCATAGAGGCAAGAGTCAGAATGATGAAGGGCCATAAGCCAAGGAATATGAGGAGCTTCTGGAAGCTAAAAAGGGCAAATAAGCAGATTCCTTTCAGCACCTCCAGAAGGAATGTAACTCTGCCAAACCATTTCAGACTTCCAACAATTAGAAACTCATACCATAGGAATGGTGTGACAGGAATCAGAGACCCAGGCAGGGAGACATAGGTCATAAAGGTTGGAAAGCACTTATTTGCATAGAGGTGATAATATAGGAATCTAGGTACAAGTATGGCCTGGACAGCAGGTCAGTAAGGAGAAGTCAATAAAAAATGATCTGTCCTCTTAATTTGTGGCAAGAACTGCCTATATCTTCCCTTCCCATTGATAAGACAAGAGGAAGGTGCTAGATATGCCGGAATCAAGTAAGGTGTATGAGAATCGAAGATAAGCAAGAGCCTGAGCTAGGAGTTTGGGAGGTGCGCAAAGCCCAAATATTGCTGTTTTTCATACCATCAGCTATGGATATATCCATCATCCAGTAATTTATGAGAAAGATTGCTTTCCTGTCCCATCAGGGACAGAATGACTCATCACCCCTCCTCTCTCACTTTCCTTTCCTACCTTGAGCAGCTATTTTTTCAGGTAAGTTTCCACTAAAATGCCCTTCATTATTCATTTTGTATCTTAATAATTTAGCAAGAACACTGTCTTACAAAGCTTCACTGCAGGTTGCTGGCATGTGTAACTTTCAATAAGGACTCACTAACCACACACTAATCACCATGATATAAATAATTAAACCCACCCAGGGCGCTGGCACCCTGTTATTCTAAGTCTAGAGAGAAAAGCAAATAGGATTTTCTTATATACAAATGCTACTTTTTTGGATAATTTTGGTATACCCTAGGAATACCTTCCAATTCACCCCAGACATAGTATTTCTAAAGTCCTCCACTTACAACTAAAGTAGTTATAATGCCCCACTGGGAAAGAAAGGCCAAAGGAAGAATTGGCAGAGAGTGAGATCTTTGATTAAAATTAATTATAAAAGCTTCCCTTCCCTGATTCTAACCCCTAACTGTCTGACCTTGAAAGAGAAGACTTCCCACCATGCCCCACTACAGGGTGAGCCCAGGGTTAGGAAGTAGAGCCTATATGTGGGACAACTCATGCTTCTCATGCGTACAGTCGGTATTCCCCATCAGAGTGCAATTTCTGTCTAAATCTATCACAGTTCAATTTTCTACTCAAGAGGGCGCATCGCCACTTAACCATTTTCTTACAGCAAATAAACAACTAACAGCTACTACAATTTGCTCCCAGTGCACTTTCCAGATGTAGCCGATTTTCCTTGGTGGATGTCTCTCCACCTTCAAATCTAAGACTAATCCACAACATTAGGAAGCGGGGAACTATGTGTCAGTTGTTCTCAAGCACATCCTATTTTTTTGGCTGGCTCTCAGGTGACCTCACTGCTCTTGCCATTCCTCTGGTCGTTTTCAGTTGTGTTCTTTGAGGGTTGTCTCTGGATCCCAGTGCTGGCTATTACCCATGCTAAACTCAACTCTCATTTCAAGTCTGCCATCGGTCCAGTACCATTATTAACTAATCTGTAGAAACTGGCATTCATTCTCTCTGTTAGATCACCTTTATTGACCTTAGAAGCTCTGTCACCTCCAGCCTCAGACTCTAAGAACTGAACTTGTAGTGGCAATGTCCTTCTGTTATTCTCTTACACAGATTCCCAGCGGAATCAGACCTGTTGGTAACCTTCCGTTTCCTCCCAACTCCTAGCTGAGGCTCACCTTTCCTAGAGTGGCCAACAGTGCCACTCTCTGACACAGATGATCTTTTCATCAGCACCTATTGTTGATATAGCTCAGCTAAGAGATAATTGCTTCATGATTCAGGGACACTTTTAGCGACATCAGAGGGGAAAAGGACAAGAATGAAAGGACAATGAACAAGTAGCAACACTTTTCAGCGCTGTTGAAAAACTGTACATTGATGACCCCCTTACCTCTGAGCGAGGGGTATCTCAGAGCATATCTGAGTTTTCTCCAATACTCTGTAGTTGCTCTGATGATTAATTACAGAGACCTGTGAGGATGTTACTGAATAGCAAGCAATCATCTTATTATTTGTTGCTGTGGTAAGAACATGAGGTTCAGTGTGATATAGTTAACATTTAATTATTTTAATGACAGCTGTGGTATGTGCATTGATGGTCCTTAACACCATTTTCATGTGAAGTAAATTTAACAGGTCAAATGGAATTTTGAAGATTTATAGGCTGCTGACATCTATTTATTTACAGAAAAAAAAAAAGATACCTTAGCCTTAGCTCATGCAGAACATCTTTATTTGATGTTGATGGTGGCCAAGGAGCAGCTGGCCAGGAAAGGTGGTTTCTGTCATACGCTCTGAAGTTCCAGATTGCTGTCTCACCACACCTATTATGGCAGTTTTCAAGGGGGAATGGATAAGGACTCTTAAAAATCAAAACTAATTTTTAGGACCATCTGCCTTAAATTATTTTAAAACAAGTTTTGTCATATTTAAAGAAACTTGCATACATAAATACATGCATATTGATATATAAAAATATATAGGAAATCCTTGCTTTGCATGTTTTAATATGCATGCATTTCAGTTACCACAGTTTAGTGAAATAATACCACTCTCTTAACAGTATGGTCTAAATCTCAGTTACCAACTTGTATTAACTGTTAGTCATTACATAAAGCTCAAACTTCATGGCTGGCTCTTAAAGTCCACAAATCGTTATGTGAATGACAGACATATATCATGATCAGTGACTAATCACACCACTTCCTTCCAGATCTGTCAGTAATTATTTACTGCCCATTTTCTTGTTATTCAGTTGACACACCCAACAAAATGCAGAGTTGGGTTGCCTCTGTGTCTTCCAGTGATAAACCCACATATAGTTTTTACAAAAACAGGTGACTAGTAAAGGGTACCAGCCAACAATGATGGAAGTGCAACCAAGATATGAAACATAATACCAAAAGTGAAACTCAAACAGAACATAAATGAATTTGGAGAAGAAATGCTGGCTGTGGAAATGTTTCTATTGCTCTGATTCTAGAGGTAGCTGGTGGAAATTACTGAAGACAGACTTCCCCACACAAATGAGGAATATAGTTGTGATAAGGATGAAAATATCCTAGTGTAAGAAACACTAGAAAAATACTTTACAGTAGAAGACCTCTCAGAGATATTTTACAATGTTGAATACAGGGGCGCCTGGGTGGCTCAGTGGGTTAAAGCCTCTGCCTTCGGCCCAGGTTGTGATCCCAGGGTCCTGGGATCAAGCCCCGCATCGGGCTCTCTGCTCAGTGCGGAGCCTGCTTCTCTCTCTCTCTCCCTTTGCCTGCCTCTCTGCCCACTTGTGTTCTCTGTCAAATAAATAAATAAAATCTTTTAAAAACAAAAACAAAACAAAAACAAAAGCAAAAAAAAAAACCAATGTTGAATACACAAAGAGATAAAGTGTTAGAAGTTGATCCCAACTTAGAAAAGAACATGATAATTTACCAAGTCTTAGAAAAGATGCTTGCTTTGTACTGTAACTGTATAACAAGAAGGCAAGCACTATTCAAAGCATCCCTGACAGCTCATTTTTTTATTTTTTAAAAGACTCATTTATTTATTCTAGTGGGGGAGGGGCAGAGGGAGAGGGAAAGAATCTCTAGCGGACTCTCTACTGAGCACAGAGCCCTGTCCTGTGGAGTTCAATCCCACAACCCTGAGATCATGACCTGAGCAAAACCAAGAGTCAGATGCTCAACCTACTGAGCCACCCAGGTGTCTCCATGGGATCCTGCTCCACCCCAGGCTCTGTACTAGATTCTCTCTCCTTCTCCCTTTGCCCCTTCCCCTCACTCTGTAACAAATAACCCTTTAAAAAAAATAAAAGAGGGGCGCCTGGGTGGCTCAGTGGGTTTAGCCTCGCCTTCGGCTCAGGTCATGATCCCAGGGTCCTGGGATCGAGCCCCACATCAGGCTCTCTGCTCAGCAGGTAGCCTGCTTCCTCCTCTCTCTCTCTCTCTACCTGACTCTCTGCCTACTTGTGATGTTTCTCTCTGTCAAATAAATAAAATCTTTTAAAAAAAAGAGAGATAAGATATTCAGTTCTCAATGTTACTAATTTTTTAAAATACAATGGACTAAATAAATACGAGTTTTACTATTTTTTAAAATTCCCGTACATTTATAACCAAAGTATGAGTTTTGATGTTTGGAGAAAAGTATCTATAAAGGTCACAAGACATTTTAAATTTTGCTCATTGATTACTGAGATCAGTTCATACAGTTTCAGCCTGCATGGTCATTTTATAGTCCTGCACTACCATGCTTAAAATGCAAGGACTCCTTCTACTTCTATTATACATTCTCACTTGGAGATCAGAACGCTCTGGTAGGTTCACTTACAGGATTCTTAAATCTTAAGGTGATGGCAAGATAACTACATATTTTTTTTAACAAGTAAGTGAGTTGCAAAATCCTGTCTTCTGAAGGGCAGAAATAGGGCAGGAATGGCCGACACCATGTGACCTACCATGAATCCAGAGGAAGGAATGGTGAAAAAGGCTCAGCTCCACAGAATGGAGACCTGAGGTCTATAAACCTGGTCCGACAGAGTAGGAGCTGGAATCCCACTAATGAGTATGTGGAGTAATGGAGACACAAATACTTTCCTAATACGCTTAGGCCCTCATTCTTCCCTATATGGGATATCCTGAGGGTAGAAGAGAAAACATGGAAGTATGTCCCTCTGTCTCTCACTCTCTCTTACACACACACACACGCACGTACACAATGTGTGCACATGCACAAAAACACAATGTGTTACTGACCTAACTTCAGGCTCCATATATTAAATGAGTTTTATCCACCTGGATGCCTTAAAATCAATACATCAACTTTGGGTTTTTACTTAATGGGAAATTAGTTTGGGATTTAGAAATATAGAGTCAGTAGGAAAGACACCGCAAACATGTTGGGATGAAAAATTCTGAAAAATTACTATAATCACATCCACAGTTGAGTGAATTAATATTATCTCTTAATCTTTTGTGAGGCTTCATCTATTTGTCCCCCTTTACGACACAGTGAAAAATGAGACAAGGACTACCTTTGTTTTGTGAATTGCATTATGTTGAGTATTGTTGAGGGTTTTTTAAAAACTAATTTATGATGTATTCTGAATAATTTTCTATGTGCATCCAAGGGAGTAATCAATATACCTTCCTTTTAAATTGAAAGCTGTGTTCAGCAACTCCCACAGTTCTGTAATTTCCAATTTTATTTCTGAATTCAAATAAGAAGCAAAATCTCATACATGGACAGTGTGCAGAATAATAAATGACCTGCTGGAGAGGCACGTCGCTTGTCTTGAGGATTTGGTTCTTCATGGTTGGGAGGGGAAATGGCCTGTAGTCGTCATTCCCACTTACCTTTTTGAGGGTCACTAACCTGATCTATTCTCTGAAGTGTGATGGGATGAGGTAACTCATGGGGGAAGTCACTCTCTTGGTAAGGCAGCTGCCACCAGGAGTTGTATGCGAGAGCACCTTCACCTGGAAAATCAGCATAATAAAGATCGTAGTTAATACTCACTCCAGGAGGACTCATGCTAGCATTCTCCCAGGTCATTCTAAGCCTGTCTATGTTGGGTTGTAAACGGTATTGCTTCTGACTTGATCTGTGTCCTTGGAGTCAGGCCACTATCTCTGAGTCTCAGTTACTTCAACAGTAAAATAAATGTTTGATGTATTTTACCTCTAAGGTGAACCATTCTCTGTGTTTTACTCTAGCCATTACATATATATGTATGTATATAGATGTAGGTGTATATAAAAAAATATGCATATATACATATATTTTTCTGAAGTTTGCTTTTTTTTTTACTTGGTATCTTTAAAATACCACTTCATATCAGCTCATAGAGAACTTCATTATTTTTTTTAAAAAGATTTTATTTATTTATTTGACAGAGATCACAAGTAGGCAGAGAGGCAGGCAGAGACAGAGAGGGGGGAAACAGGCTCCCTGCTGAGCTGAGAGCCCGATGTGGGCCTTGATCCCAGGACCCTGAGATCATGACCTGAGCCAAAGGCAGAGGCTTTAACCCACTGAGCCACCCAGGCGAGAACTTCACTATTTTTATGGCTTCAGCATGTTTTATTGTATCTATGTGTAAGAATTGATTCAACTAATCTCCTTGTTTGAACATTAGAAGGTTATCAGTATTTTGAAATTTCAAATAGTACTGAAATAAAAATGTTAGTCCCTTACACCATATACCAAGATAAAGTTCAAGTCCAAATGGTTTAGAGATTTAATTTAAAAAAACGAGAATATATGAGTACTAGAAAAAAATGGGAATGAATTTGTCTTAATCTGAGTATACTGTAAGGCTTGACTCTTCTGAACACATAATCTGCATAATATGGTGGACATTTAGTCTTTGAGACAGATTTAATCATAGTGAGTTCATCAGTACAACAGATATTAGCTTTTTTTTTTTCCCCCACATACAGAGTACATCTTAATTTGGGGTATCTTCCGCTTGTTTTAAACAGTCAGTCACCTGTTCTTCTGGGTCACTACAGCACATAACTAACATGTGATATGGTAGTTACTTGTCTATATGATTTCTTTACTCAAACCAGGGATTTCTAAAACCAAATTGTTCATATTCCTTTTCCATGCACACTTCCCGGCTCTAATCCTTCTATGCTGATGGCCAGAAATCTGTATTTTAACCAGGACTCAGGAACTTTGACACAGGTGGCTTCAGGAACCATGTTTTCCCAGTTACATGAGGTTTTGAGCTTCCTGAAAGAGCTATGCCGTATTTATTTTTCTCCTACTATTATCTCTCTAACACATGCATAAACACCAAGAATGTAAGAAGTATACAATAAATGTTTTTGAGGGATAAAAAATTAGCCGTTGACTTGTTTGACAAGAATGAATTAAAATATATTTAATAGTAACTGTCACGCTACCAAGACAATATAGTTTAGATTATTTCCTTTCTTCATAAAATTTTGTTAACTCCAAAAAAAAAAAAAAAATTTTGTTAACTCCAGAAAAACTTTGCCCTCTATAATAGCTAACTTTATGTGTCAACTTGACTGGGCCATGGAGTGCCCATATATTTGATCAAACATTATTTATTCTCAGTGTGTCTCTGTGAAGGTATTTTTGGCTGAGATCAATATCTGAATAAACTGAGCAGAGCACACTGCCTTCCTAAATGCTGTTGGACTTCACAATCAAGTGAAGACCTGAAAAGAACAAAAAGGATGATTGAGAGGGAACGCCTCCTGCTTAACTTCTTGAGCTGGGACATTGACCTTATTCTGCACTCAGACTGAATTTTACACCACTGGGGTCTCCTGGTTATCAAGACTTTGGAAGACAGCTGAAGTCCCACCATTCACTCCACCAAGTGTCTCACTTGCTACACACAGACCATGGGACTGCTCTGCCTCTGTAACTACATGAGACAATTCCTTAGCATAAATCTCTCCCCTTCAATTATTTATAGTTATATTTATGTTTACTTATATAATTATCTCCCTTTTGGAGAACCCTAATCTAGACATCTAGGCTATTTTAATGGAGATTGAGTTTGAAACAACCCAAAGGAGCAATAAACAACAAATCTTCTATGCTTCAAATAATATTTTTGATGTTGTTTCTTTCTTTCCTTCAAACTTCATTTGTCTTTTCTAGAATAGATACACTATTTTCTACTAAAATAGACATACTATTTTATACTATGTGCTTCATTAAAAATAACTACCTAATATCTCATTTAGGCTTGGCATACAAAATCTCACTGAACTTTTCTTTTTAATTCCCAACATAGTTATTATGATATATACTATATACACATATATTTACATGTATACGAAATAATACACTTGGCAATATAAATAGACAGTGTATTAGAGTTCTCCAGAGAAACAGAACCAATAGGAGATGAGAGAAACAACACCATTGGTGTGTGCTGGTTTTTAGATATTTTGGTTTTGTTTTTAAAAAACATTTTGTTGGTAATTTTAACATTACCAAAAGAGTTTGTGACCACTCTGATCTGTAAGTTTTTGAGGTTTACTAGATTTTGATTTTGATTTCCTTAATACACCATTATATCTATATCTATATCTATATCTATATCTATATAGATAGATATAATCTATATATATATGAAGAGATTTATCACAGGCACTGGCTCATGTGCTTACGAAAGCAGAGAAGACCTATGCTCTGCTGAAAGCTGGAGAACAAAGAAAGCCAGGAATATAATTCAGCCCAAATCTGAAGTCCTGAAGACCAGAAGGCCACTGGTGCTTATCTCTTCCAGAAATACTCTCACAGACACACCCAGGAACAATGCTTTATGAGCTATCAGGGCATTCCTTAGTCCAGTCAAGTTGACACATAAAATTAACCATCACAGATAGATGGACAAACAGATTTTTCATGTTCTACATATACACGCTCAACTCTACTCAGAGAAAAAGAAATGTGTGGAAGTATTTATGTGAGACTAACTTTCAAAATCACTGATGTATCCAGTTCTGTAAGTTTGAGGGTAAGTGTACAGCACCTACCTTTCAAATCAACAGAGGAGAAACCCATTAGTATAAATTTTTTTTTAGGAAAAAATAACATTTTGGGCCTGGAAATATCAAGAAAGTCGACAACAAAATGAATAGCAGGGAAAACAATAAATCTGATGCAGCCAAATGTTGGCAGAAACAGAGAATTGTAAGGCAAGACTGACAAAAATGTGATGGCAAGAAAAGAAAGATGTTAACTTAGAAATTTAAAAAAAAAATCAATCTCTGCTGGTGCCTCTGTAGCATGAACAACCCTATAAAAGAATCTCACTCAATGGTTTATTACTGGCCCCGTTTTCAGATGGCATATCAGTCCCTGTGCTGCAGACTGTGCTCACCCAGGCCAACAGGAAAGACATGATTGAATGATTAACCAATAAATGAGAATCATGCAAATGGCCTCTTGGAAAATTCCCAAGTCAAAATAAATGTTTATGTACTGGGCAAATTTTGTATAGCTAAATAATGCTTATGGTCTATATTTTGCTTCATCTATCTGTACATACCATACACATGACCAAGCCAAGACAGAGTGGACAAGTGCATTTCTGAGATCTTCCTCTTTTCTGGCACCCACATGTCTTTTTTTTCAACCCTCCACTATCCCAACTCATGGCCACCCTGATCTTTTCACTGTCTTCATACATTCATCTTTACAAGAACGTTATGTGGTTGGAATCATATGGTATGCAGCCTTTTCATACTGGCTTCTACATTTAGGAATACATGTTTAAATTTCCTTCATGTCTTTTTATGGCTTGATAGCTCATTTCTTTTTAGAACTGAATAATATTCAATATCTGGATATGCCGTGGTTTATCCATTCATTTACTGAAGGAGTTGTGAATCAATCTGCTATAAGCATCCATGTGCAGGTTTTTGTGTGGATGTAAGTTTCCAGCTCCTCTGGATGAATAGCAAGGAATGGGGCTTCTAGAGGAGATGGTAAGAGTATGTTCGGTTTTCTGTAAGAAATCACCAGACTGTCTTTCTGAAGTGGCGGCACCATTCTGGACTCCCACCAGCAGCAAATGAGAGACCCTGTTGCTCTACATCCTTGCCAGCATTTGGCGTTTCCAGAGTTTTGGATTTTGACTATTCTGAGGGGTGTGTAGTGGTACCTAAATGTTCTTCGATCTCATATGCACTATTAACGCCTTTTGCTGGTTTCATTTCCAGGGGAACTGGGTTTTGTCTTGTTGTTAGCTGCAATCCTCTGCTCCTCTACAACCTTAAGTGTTGCTTGTTCAGATTTTTCATGTTCTAGAGGCACCTGGGTGGCTCAGTCAGTTAAGCGCCTGCCTTCAGCTCAGGTCATGATCCTAGGTTCCTGGGATCGAGACCCACACTGGGCTCCCTGCCCAGCGGGGAGTCTGCTTCTCCCTCTGCCTCTCCCCCTGCTTGTGCTGTCTGTCAAATGAATAAATAAAATCCTAAAAAAAAGATTTTTCATGTTCTAAAGTAATTGTTTTAAAATTAGAGGTTTCTATGCCAAGAAACAACAAAAGAGATTGTGCTAGGAAAGTGGGATTTCAGGGAGTATATTGATCTTTATTTTTCTGGCAGAAGTCTCATAGCACATCGAAAGCCTGCCTATTCTGTTGACATTTCGGGATACTTATGCACTGATACTTGAAGGAAAAAGTACAGGTGTTGATACCAGACAGACCAAGTTTGAATCCTGACAATTCCATCTAATGGCTGTTTGACCTTAGGCAAATTATTTAATCTTTCAAAGAATCAGTGCTCTATAAAATAGAAGTATGTCCATGATACTGTTTTGAGATTAAAATTTAAATTAGATAATACATTTCAAACACACAATTAAGTTCCTGATAATAGCAGTTGAAAGGCAGGTATGAAAATGGTTGCTATTCTTTTTCTTCTTCTTAGTTATTGAGGGGCAGTGTTAGCATCAGGAATGATATTTTTATTTACATGGGTTGAGGATTCAATTAAGTTATATTTGAGAAATTTTCTGTCATGGTACATGAAAGATGAATCCACTGAAATGGCCTTCCATTCATAAGAAGCACAGTGTGAGATTGATTTTTACTTTATTGTGTTGAATTGTTTTTAAACTGTTTCTGAGAGCTGAACTGTAGATCAAAATATCCCCTTTACTACAAGGATTTATATTAATATGCCATACTTTTGGATTTATCCCCCTTTCATTCTTAGTTTCCTCAAATCTTTATTAAAAAAAAAATTAGACATGGTAATGGTTCCCTCTAAGAATAAGTTGACCAGGATCAAAGATACTACTTGAGTCTAAACCAAAATGGAGAGGGAGTTTTTATACTTGAGTTCTTTACAGAAAATATAATTTGAGATCTCTTTGTATTACAACCTTCATTTATAAAGAAATACCTATTGTTTACATTTAGATAAAAATATGTTAATATTTTCTATATTTTATTTTTTAAAAGATTTTATCTATTTATTTGACAGAGAGATAGAGAGAGAGCACAAGTAAGTAGAATGGCAGGCAGAGGGAGAGAGAGAAGCAGGATCCCTGCCAAGCAGGGAGCCCGACACGGGGCTTGATCCCAGGACCCTGGAATCATGACCTGAGTCGAAGGCAGCTGCTTAACCAACTGAGCCACCCAGGTGCCCCCAGCATTTTCTATATTTTAACTGTCTTCTAAGATTTTAAAAGGTAAAATCAAACTATTAATAGTGGCCATCTTTGGTTGAAGGAAATATATTCAGTTATATCTATACATAAATGTTCCAAAATGGATATTTTTGCTCTTATAATCAAGGAAAAAATTCTGATATCACACATTTTCAGAAGTTGCTCTCTCCTTGCCTATAGACTCTTGAGTTTTGAGTGATTTCTGAAGCAAAGGGATTCCTAGATACCCTCTCAAAAGGGAAACACTCCTGAAACCTCATTATATGTAAATGCTAGATTTTAATATTTAAAGGCTATGTTTGTAGCACAAATATTCTTGTTTCTGAAAGTTTTATTAAGGTAATTAAAAAAATATTTATCCTGACATTTTCTCAGAATTATAGTTCAACCATATCTAAGTATGAAACTTAAGTAGTCTTAGTCTATTTTACATATTTTATTTATTTCAAATTTTCTCAAAATATTCACAGCAATATTTATTCACTTTTCTATATATCATATTCCTTTTCCCTTTATCCTTAGAGTGCCTCCCAAATTACTAACTTTCTAAAGTAGACATGAAAACTTCTGTTTTCCTCATCTTATGATTTTATTTTCAGAAGATAATCAGATTTTAATCATTAACTTCTAAGGAATGATTGAAGGAAAACCCTATTATTCAGACATTCATATGAAGTTTACTAAAATGGAGAGGATAGTTTATTTTAAGGTATCTAAATTATTTCTTTTTATTTCATTGATTTGTATTTGTTACCATAACATTACCAGTGACTAAAGAAATCAGGTTGATCTTAATACACCTGTATTTCAAAAAGGTCATTGAATTGTCATTGTACAATAAAGCATTCAAGAAACATGACTTTGGGAGTTCTTTTCTCTTCTCTTTGTGGGGAGATGAACAATTTTGGTTCATATTTTAAAAGGGCAAATTTGCATATCTTCAGTATTTTGGTTTGGGGTTAAGATATTAGGCATCCCCTCACCCACTCCTCCCTGAAGAAAAAGCAAGGCATCTTTCCTCTTCAATTGCTCTAGCTTAATAAAAGCAAAAAATTGTATAACTGCTGTGAATCACAGACAGGGCTCTTACCACTGCATGTATTCTAAACACATCTTCAAGTTGGCTGGCAACCTTGTTCCCTAACCCAGAGCCTGCATACTAATGTGAAAAGTCTGACGTTATTCAGGCCACATAAAGACTGCTTTTTTTTTTTCTCCCCTGAAACACCACTTTGTAAAAATACCAAACAGAGTAAGTTATATGTAAAAGGTGAGTATCAAAAATAATGTCACTGTCTCACTCAGGAAGCACATCAAGTTTTCTGGATCAAAATTTAGTTGACTGCCTGTGAGAACGACATACTGCGTATCAGAGTTAGTCACACACATAGACAAAAGCAGGTGGACATCACTTGAGGGATGCTGTGTTGTCACCTTTCCAAACCAAACCTCCTTAAACGATGTCCTAGATTTCCTGAATTTCCTTTTTCTGGAATTATTCATCTGGGTTATTATTTTATCTAGAGACTTCTTATTAAAAAGCAATTGTTAGCTTGCAAAAGAGGGTTGATTCATTACAATAAATTATTTATGAGGTTCGTTAGGTTTTACATTGGGGAAGGAATAAGGATGTAGATGATGTAAAACAGAATTTCCAGGAAATTATGTTCAGGGTGTGTGTACAGGACAACTCTTCCCCCCACACTGTAACTCTTCGAAGGCAAAGCCCTAATCCTATTTATTTTTATATGCTCCATTTTCTCATTAGAGTGCGATACATCTATTTCAATATAGAACTTAAGAAGTAATTTCAATTGGCGGAAGCATTAAAAAGATGAAAATTTTTCTATGGAAAGACTGCTTAAGAGCATCTTGAAGATGATAGTGCCCAAGCATAGGCATAGGCAAGAATGAGGCCATCTACCAAGCAGTCAGCTGTTCTTATTTAAGTCTTTTTTAGGAGCCCACCCAGATCCCTAAATAATCAGCCTCCAGTTGGGGAAGAATCCAGTTCCAGGGAAAATTGATTAGCTTCATGCTCTGCTTACAGTCATACTGCAGTAGAAGGAAGTGCTTAATTCCTCTGCAAATGCTCAGGAAAATCTACTTTTGGAAGCAAGCTAATCAGAACGGATGGATGGGGCTGGATAGTGATGTAAACAAAGACTTTGCAATGTCTCAGAATGGGGCATTTGCGGGGTAGCAAATGGAGTATAGCCCTTGGAATCCTCAAAATCTGACATTAGTATCTTGGCTACATGGGTCTTTGGAGGTGTGAGTTATCCCCTAGGAGAATTAGTTACCCTTTCAAAAATGGAAACACTGATATAAATGTCAACCAAATGAAACAAAAAGGTCTTTGTCAAGCATCAAATCTGGTTTCAAGTAATAATGGCGTCCACTTTCACCTCCCTCAGCATGACTTTCCCAAAGAATACAATATCCCTGGTCCACTACAGTTATATGCCAATTCAAGAAACTTCAGCACGACATTCACAAAGAATACAAAATCCCTGTTCCACTATAGTTATATGCAAATTTAAGAAACATCAGTCAATCAAAAAAAAAAAATTCTATTCTCAAAGAAATGCTATTTTCTTTCTGTTCAATAGCAAAGTAAAAAAAGATCAAACAAGGATTGTCTCCATTTCTGGGCCTCCCAACAAAACTTTCATTTTCCTTTCTATTCTCTTCCATCTCATCATAAGCTTACGTTAGGGCCACTTGAGATCAGGTGCTAATTTCTGGTTTCTCTAAAATCTATAATGTATATGTGACCAGTTTAAAAAAACAAGTGGAACTGCTTCGGACAGACTAGGAACTGGTTTTAAGTTGGGCAGCAGTGCAGGTGTGTCATGCATTTTGTTCTTGTTGCTGTTTTGTCTTTAACAGATTTCAACCATACTGATAAACAAATAAGCACTAGAGTATATGCTGCTGGAGGTTTCTGGTAGGGGCAAGGAACAGTCTGACAGACACAGAGAGAATGCTAAGAGTGTTGATATAATCACTGGAGAATGCCTAGAAATAAACTACACACAAGAAAATTCAAAGCCAGAAGTCTTCCTCTGGTGTGACTTGTGATGCCTTTCCATCCTTTCTCTATCTCTTCTTTCAAAACCACACTCAGCCCTACCCCAATACAGACAGATGAATGTGCACACACACACACACACACACACACACACACACAATTGATGATTATAATAAAAACTCACTTGGCTTACTTTCTGTTCCCTCACAAGGCCTTGCTTTCTATTGGGCTGTTTGAGGAATATCTCTTTAAACTTAAAAAAAAAAAAAAAAAGAAGAAAGAAAGAAAGAAAGAAAAAAACAAAAGGAAAATTTAACACATAAGCAATCGAAGAGCAGTAGAATGAGTTTGGGGAATGCTTCCTTAAAGCTTAACTCACAGCAGAGAAGCAGTTAAAATATCAGTCCAGCATCCAGCACTATCACTCTACAGCCCAGATTGATGAGATGCCATTTACAGAAGTAGGATCTCTGACCTCCTGAAATGAGGATGAACATCCCATATCCTGGGAAAGCTTGGAGAATGAGAAAGGGATTAGTATGGGGAGAGCAGGGTGATCTGTTGTAACTAGGACACCTCAATATTTGCTCTTACTGGAATCCTTTAAAGATGGAATTAATGGTAGGAAGGGAAAAGAAGTAGTACTTATTGAGTGTTGGACATCCTGGAGGACACTGATGAATATATACATAGATATACATATGATCTAAAACAAAAAAAAAATTAACTATAGAGATGTGGTTGCACCCTTGGGTTAAGGGGGATTCAGAGACTTCCCACAAGCTGCCCATTTCTTCAGTTACATGAAGGAGAATGCGACTTGCTCAAGGTCATATTCTGGCATAATGGCAGATAGGGATATAAATTCAGGGGGTTTTGGTTCAGAGGACAGTTATTTCACTAATGCAAGGATCTAAAATTTTGTAAGTCAAAAGTTATTTACTTAATTCAGTTCTAAGGAAGCTAGAGTAAAGAAAATTCTGCTGCTCCTGTCCTGATTATTCCTTGTAGAGAGAGGACTGTTTCATAAGAACTTTAATTATATGCACCACCTTCCTAAAATAGAGTGAACTTCAGCAGGGGATTTATCATGACTTTCCCATTTATTTAACCATCCTGATTCTTTGATGAACATGGCAGTGTGAGCTCTCCCCACCTCTTCATCTCAAATCCACCACCAAGTTTTCACATTTAATTAAGTTTGTATTTACGAAGCCCTCCTGTCCTCTGAGCATTTCAAAGATGACATAACTAATACAAAATCGCTAAATGTCCGCCTCCAGAGAAGTGAGATTTCTTCATGAGAACCAGGCTCTCTGCCCACATTCCTCAACCCACACTGATACACCAAATGACACCGGTTATATTGCTGATCTTATGAAATCTGTCTTAAAATAAATGCATGCAAGACCTTACTTCTATTACTTTTCTTTTCATCTATGAAGAAACCAAACTGCCAATTTTCGATTTTGTATTTGAGCAAATGTTCTCATCAATCTCTATAGAGACTTCTGTTGAAAATATTGTTAGGTCTCTGTCCATTTGAACAAGCCAGGTGTTCCAGATGCGGGGACTTCCGAGTCACTTTTGGCTGGCCATTTAATACCACTCCACCTAGAGTCTAACTTTATTTTATCTCCCATTTTTTGCATGCTCTTACTTTTCCTTCCTTTCTCCCTATCTGCTCACTTTCTTTAATTCACCCCCCCCACACACACACCACTGTTTCTTAAAAATCTCTTCCTACTCACCCCGTTGAGGGAGGAATTCCCATCTTATGGCTATAGGGATGGCTATGGTCACATACAACACCAATTATAAATCACCATAATCACTACTAATCACCAATTTATTAATCACATACACTCTCATTCTAGCGCAGAGGACACCACATACTGTGCAGGGCCATGTGGGGTTGCGTTTGGGAACAAAGCGAACAAGCACTATGGGAGGCAGGTTTTGCAGTATCAAGAGGGTGAGGCGACTCCTGATCCCCGCAGGAGGATGTAATTAACTTGTTTGAATAATTCCAAGTGCTGGCAATGAACAGAAACCTGCCACTCAGAGATAAGCAGAAGCCATACCTGTTCCCCCTGAGAGGAGGGTTGTTTGGCTAGGGCCAAGCAGAGCAGAGTAGGGAAGGGAGTTTATCATTAGGCTATTTGTAGCCCCCTGACATTTACCAGATGTCAAGGCAGCACATTAATATAGGGCTTTAAATTTAGGCTTTACGTGACATCCATCTTCCTGTTCAAATTAGCAAATATTTAGAGACTTACCATGTCCAAAATATACCATCTCTATAATAGCTACAGTCTTGGGCCATATATTACCCACTTTCACTTTTATTTCTTAAGATTTTTATTATTTATTTGAGAGGGAGTGAGAGCGCACATGAGCAGGGGTGGGGCGGGAGGAGAAGAGAGAGAGGGAGAAGGAGGTTCCCCGCTCAGCATGGAGCAGGGTGTGGAACTTGAACCCAGGACCCTGGGATCATGACCTGAGCCAGAGGCAGATGCTTAACCAAATGAGCCACCCAGGCACCCGAATTACCCATTTCTAAATATTATTTGTCTTCGCGGTGTTTCTCAGCATTGAGTCTGCCTGAGATTCTCTCCCTTCCCCTCTGCCTCACCTCCCACTTGTGCTCTCTCACTCTCTCTCAAATAAATAAAATCTTTTTAAAAAGATAAATATTTGTCCTCAACTGAGTGATATCAATAACGCAAATATCATTTTACCCATTTTATAGAAGAAGAATAATTGCATTTAGAGGAATCGTGTTTTGTCTAAGATTCCACAGCTAATAATTACTATGTGGTTTGAAATTAGGTCTCCACTCATTAGATTATCACACTTCTTTTCCTCCTCTGTTTGTGCTTCGAGTGTATCCATGGTGTTCAGAGGACTCGGTCAGCTTATAAGACTTCGGGTTAAGAACATTCTCATGCAATCACCCAAACATAAAGAAGGACTGACCAAGTTTCATTTTAGGAGATGCTGCTCAGGGTGCCCTGCTATTTTCAGCAGCACACAAGTCCCTTGTTATATAACACTTGGGCTGGATGCATGGAGAGTATACACTCCCAGAGTTGAACATGCCATCATGTATTCAAGTCTTCCGCTGGCCAGCCAAGCATTCTGGCAGAAGCAGAGCCCTAGGGGACCACAGACAAACCTATTTTGTTTCATTTTAAAAAATGGTCAGGTACCCTTGTACCAAAACTACAGTAGAGCCTACAGGCATAATTCTGGCTGCTTGTACTTAGATGTACATAAATCTTCTATATAATCTTTGGATGCCTAAGAAAGATCTCAGTTTTTCCAGAATTGCACTGCCAGTGTGTCTTGAGCTGTGATTCGGTGTAAAGGTAAAGATAACCCAACATAGCACTTATAAAACATGAAGATTGTCTGAAAGCATCAGTGTCTTTAGTATCTCTTGAGAAATTTCAGAATTTAAATAGCTCAGCAAATGATAAGTCCTTCAATTATACATTCTGGAAAGATGGCTTCAGTGGATGAGCTGAAAGTTTTTTTGGTTTTGGCTTCTCATGCCAAAACCAAATGGAAAAGACAGTGGAAAGCTTTTCCAAAATTGCTGATGCGGGAGAGTAAATAGAGGGGATTTATGGCAGATTTACGCTGGTTTGTGGAATGTCTCTTCCTTTTGAATGTGATGAAAAGTAGCACTCCCCTAACCAATTGGTTTTCCAGTTTTGAATGTAAGAATATAGGAACTGACATGTATATTTTATCCTGAGCATTTTAATAAGTCCCAGAAAAAAAACAAAGGCCCAGATAACTATATTTACTTCTAATTCAAATAAAAAAAAAACCTTTATGACTGTTACCCAAAATAACTTTTAGAAATAAGCTGTCCTCCTGTGTATGCCATTTTCACATAGCATGGATAAATATTAATAAATAATATATAATCAAATATTCCCCAATCTGTAAAGAACACTTATGAACTTTTAAAATACAATTTCCAAATTTCTATTTACATGAATTCAGACAGAATCTTGAAGCTGGGCTACTTTTTAGCTATAGTTTCATGGACTATATTGCCTATGTCTTGGAGAAAAGGAAGACTCAATTCTTGTAATTTAAATGTAACATAAATTAAAATTCTGATTATTCTGAGTTCAATTTTCCCGATCATCACAGAAAAAAAGAGGGTCAATTTGTTTGTTTCTGGCGTTAGGGTGTAATATGTGGTGTGTGGTCAGAAGTAGTATTGGCAAAGGGATTCTTAACACATGCGACATCATTTCATGTAACTGAAGTCCTCCTACACATTACTTTTCACGCTACGCATGTGAATGTGCACACGTGCACACACACACACTCACACTCACATTCACACACCTCATATAAACATCCCCTGGAGCAAACGTATCTATTAAAGCTGTCACTAGGTAAAAGGGAAGAAAGGCTTTCTGCAGGGATAGCTGAGGTTAGTTAGTAGTGTCAGGTGATAAAAGAGAACCCAAGTTAAGTCCTAAATATGTTTAAAAGATTTATTTATGTATTTGAGGTGCGGGGTGGAGCAGAGGGAGAGAAAGTCCCAAGTGGACTCCACATTGAACATGGAGCCCCATACGGGGCTTGATCTCACAACTCTGAGATCACCACCTGAGTGGAAACAAAGGGTCGGAGGCTTAACTGACTGTACCACCTAGATGCCCGCCCCACCGGTTGAGTCCTAATTCCTTATTCTTCTGAGATTGGTGATAGCTCACAATATTATAACTCTCTAGAGACAAGATTTTTTTTTTTAATTCTTAGTGTGAAATGAAATTCTTATGTGATAGAACTTTTTTTTCCTCCAAAGAAACTGATATACTTTTTCTCATGGACTGGTATGGTTTCCCATTATAATTGGTCTGCTACGAAACTTGGAAACACATCTGCTACCGAATACCAGTTCTTGAATTGAATCTCATGGCCTACATGTTAACTTTACCTGTTGGGTCTTATCTTTTATTCTAGCTATATTTTCAATGCTCTGATAATATGCCTAACTCACTCTATTTTGTTTGGGAATATTGTAGTTGTAATAAAAAATCAACGCTATGTCCCTCATTTTTCTGTGCTAAAGACATTGGATCTCAAGACACGTATTTGTGCTTTAATGTGCACAAACTGAAATAACTGTGTTGGTTTGAGATATTTGGTTCATTTTCTGACCATAAGACTTGTGTGAATAAGATTGGTAACTTGCTAGAGAAAGTTACTTCTGCTATAAGATGCAGAAAATTTAAATCTTCTTCCAATAAAATGGATACCATGGTCCTCTAAGATATAAAGGTAGCACATAAGTTTTAAAAGCAAAATAATAATATATATTTTACTGGAAACCTTTAAAAAATACCCGAGTCTCTATTCAAACCATGTGATATAAGGATTATTATGTCTACAATAGAAATAACATCTACTTTTACTGACTATTTACTTGGCATCATCAGACACAATGGTAAATGCTTTTTAAGATCAGTTATCTTATTTAATCCTCATGATAAACTTGTATATTGGGTATTCTATTTTTATTCAAAAAAAGGAGAAAACTAAGGACACTATGTTAAATTCATGTGCATATTCATAAAGTTAACAAATGACAGAGCCTGGATTTGAATCTATATTTGTTAGGAGTAATTTTGTTTATGGTTATTACAAAATCCTCAAGTGATAAAGTTTTAAACAAGATACAGGTTTCTTTTTTTTTTTTTTACTGTCAAATTCTAGAACTCTGGAGTTCAGAACTAGGACGAAGAAGGTGCTCGAATCATCCTCAGTGCTCCAGGCTCCAGTTATTGGCAACTCTCTCTTATCTCTAGGTACAGTGGTGGTCCTTGCGTGCCAGGTGGCATTAATGTTCCAGGGAGCAGGACGGAAGCAGAGAACAGACTATGAAAGGACAAAAGATAGACTCCAGATGTCTCCTAAGGAAAGTCCCAGGAAGCTGACTAGTAATCTTTATGCTTATTCTCCAGGGACTGTCATTGGCCAGATGATCCACTACTAATTAAGCAGATGACCACTAAGCAGGCCCGCACCCCACCTTCCAACCTAAGACACAACCCTTGCAAAATGACATTCACCGAGGGGAGCTATGTGGCTGGATTTCCCACTTTGGTACATCAGGATCTTAACTAGAGGAGACTACACTTTTCTGTAGTAGCATCTGAACTTGTTTCTTGCTCAACTTTCTATAAAGACAGCAGAAGAGCCTTATGACAGGATGATTACTGCCCAGTGGTGTTCAGTTTACCAAACGAATAGCTGAATGCATTCATAAAATGAGAACCGTGTAATTTTCTTCATGGATTTAAATATAAACATATGCAACAAATGAAAAAGAATGAACAGAATCAAGTCGATGTAAGCTGCTAGTTTCTCCCACATTAAGCAGAGAGTGAAAACCCCTTCACATATAAAATATTCATTTATCGGGCGCCTGGGTGGCTCAGCGAGTTAAGCCTCTGCCCTTGGCTCAGATCATGATCCCAGAGTCCTGGGATCGAGCCCTGCATCGGGCTCTCTGCTCAGCAGGGAGGCTGCTTCTCCCTCTCTCTCTCTGCCTGCCTCTCTACCTACTTGTAATCTCTCTGTCAAATAAATAAATAAAAATCTTTAAAAATGAATTTATCTATTCATTCATTCAAATTTTTAAAGAACCTGTTATGCATGGGCACTTTTCCTTTCCAAATGCTGGATATCAAAGAACAACACTAAAGAAAGACCAAACAATCACCACTCTTGCAGAGCTTAGTTCTAGCAGGAGAGACAGTAATGCCACAGTATGTTAGATACGTATAAAAGTGCTATGTAGAAAAATAATGCAGGATGAGGGATACTAGCAGCTAGGGGAATGGATTCCAGGCAAACAAAAATAAGGGAGCCATAACAGTTCCTGTGACAAACTACAAAGACTTCTCTTGGAGTCAGCAAACAGAATGCAACGGCAGGAGGACAAGGGGTAAGGCAGGAAGAGGAAGGCATCCTTTTTCTCACCAGTTTCTGTGCAGGGTCACACAAGCTTTTGGATTTTTAAGTGCAGGTGTAATGCTATTGTTTGCAATGACCATCTCGACCTCTTGTCTTCACTGATTTGAAAAAGCATTTGACCTGTGCAAGCTTGTCTCTACTAAAAAGTAGAACTGAAGATAGAGGGTATCTGAAGCCCTAGAAAACTATACTTCTCTAGTTTTGCTAGAGACATTTCCCAGGGAACGTGGACTGTCTTTCTGATCAAATAAATCAGAAAGAATGATATATGGAGAAAGAGCTGCCAACATACATTGTTGGTTTGGGGACTAATGAACCTACTTTTTAATTTGCGGTTCGCTTTATGAAACCAAATAAAGGAAACAGTTAATTTGAGTGTTTCATTTTCAAGAGGGTGGATACTGACTTTGTTGGAATGTAATATACGGCTGTAGACAGCAAGGAGTTTTTTTCTAAACATGCTTTAGAATTTCATCAGGCTGAAATTTTTTCATGTTTTTGTAGAATATAAATATACATATACATATTTTTATATATATTTAAATAATAATTATTTAATACATAATAGGTAAGTATATAATACTAATATATAAATAAATATATGTATATATGTATATATAATATATGTGTATATATACATATATTTACATTTATATACATTTTATATATTTTATATTACATATATGTATATACATGTATATACATACATATTTACATATATACATTATATATAAACTATATAAATAAATATATACATATATATTTATAAACATATATGTGTGTTTATATATACATAAAGTATATATATATATATGAACTTAAATATGAACTTAAATGTCTTAGAACAATGAGTATACAGCCTGGGAGCTGAAGATCACAAAGCTGAGGATCCCACTTTGCCCCAGCCCCCTCCCTGCACACTCATCAGAGTGTGCTCCTCCTTAGTCCCAAGACAGTCTTAGGTGAAGGCATTCAGTACCCTCATGATGCACCCTGGTTCCTCAGGGACAAACGAACATTCATTAAGAAAATCTCTATGGCTGGGGCACCTGTGGGGCTCAGTCAGTTAAGCCTCTGACTTTGGCGCAGGTCATGATCTCAGGGTCCTGGGATGGAGCCCCACATGGTGGGGGGTTCTGTGCTCAGCAGGGAGTCTGCCTGTCCAGAGAGTCCTTCTGCTCTCCCCTGCCCCCAACTCATGCTTGCTTGCTTTCAGATACTTTTTTTTTTTTAAAGGAAAAATTCTATGGCCTAGAAGCTGTACCAAGTGTTTTCCTTTGTATAACCCTTTTAAATTGTTATCCTATAATAATAATTTTAAATACTACTGTCCTCTTTTTGTAGAAAGAATACAGAGAATGACAAATATAAGGAAGAAATTTCAAGGAATATTTGGACTTTATAGATACAATTTACAGATGAAGAAACTGAGTATCTACTTATTTGTTCAAACTCCACAATCCTTTTATTTCTTTTATTATGCCATAACACAGAGACCACTGGACCATTTAGGCTTATCCTCATTTACTTTAGGGCTACTGGGTGACCGGAACTGGACCAAGCTCTGTAAACCATATGAAAATGCAGAACATTGGGACTGAGGGCCTCCTTTTAGAGTCAGGTAGGTGTGTATTTGAATCTGAGCTCCACACATTGACTCTGTCTTTGAGGAAATAACTTCACTGAGCCTTATTTCTCCATGTGTCTAATCAGAATACTTATCTCCCAGAGCTGCTTTGAAAAATTTTGATACATGACCATGAGACAGATATTTCATGTGCTCTATCTTAATAAATCTTCCAAAGAACTCTGTGACATAAATCTTACTACCCTAATTGTATAGAAGCTGTTGGATACTGAGAAGAATCCCATTGTGGGAGTCAGTTGGGACTAATTTCAAGCCCCCTCTGCCAACTGCTAGCAATTTCTGAAGATTAGTAGCAATGTATTAATAGAAAAGACACTTATATGAGGCATATATTATAAGGAGATTTCCAGTAAGTACTAATCCATCTTCCCTAAAAGTAGGATCAGAGTTTGGAGGCCAGAGAGGTATTTAAACAAAATCCAACGTTTTCATCAAAGGTTAAGAAAAACAGAGGAAATGAAAAAGTTAAATTTTTTTTTTTTTAAGATTTTACTTATTTATTTGACAGACAGAGATCACAAGTAGGCAGAGAGGCAGGCAGAGAGAGAGGAGGAAGCAGGCTCCCTGCTGAGCAGAGAGCCCGATGCGGGGCTCAATCCCAGGACCCTGAGATCATGACCTGAGCTGAAGACAGAGGCTTTAACCCACTGAGCCACTCAGGTGCCCCTTGAAAAAGTTAAATTATTGTAAAGATCCTATTTTCTTCAGGTAGGGGAAGGCAGGCAAAGTCAGTACACCATGGAATGGAAACAGTAGCTTTCAAAGTTTGATAATGACAATAATGCCACTGCTTGACAATAAATATGCCAGGCACGAGAGGAAAATTACCCGTTGATCTCATTCATGAGATTAGCCATGTACAGAAAAAGATACTCCACGATAATTTAGTAGCATTCCAAAAATATAACTGGTTTAATACTAGTGCAGCTTTGAGCGCAATTTTGTACCTGAGCAGAACAGAGATTAGAAAACACCCTTTGAGCATCCCGATAGATAAAACAAGCAGTGATAAAATTAGACTCCCATTTATAATTAAAAATGTCCACAAGATTGTAAATCTGAGGGATTTCATTCATTTGATAGAAGATATATGTAAAAACAACCCACTCACTGCACCAGTACTACTATTGTCTACGACCAAGGGGCTGGAACTGGCCTGTCTTCCTAGCATCGGTAACATCGGTAAAAGGTCAGTTTGTAGCTGGGAGGAGTAAAAAGCACTAGAAAAGGCAAAAATGTGGGTAACTCTAAATAATTACTATTTGCAACTCTAATAAAAATCACTTAAAAATAAAAATAACTGGGGCATCTATGTGGCTCAGTCGGTTGAGCGTCTGTTTTTGGTTCAGGTCATGATCACAGGATCCTGAGATAGAACCCCCATCAGTCTCCCTGCTTGTCAGGGAGTCAACCTCTCTCTCTCTCTCTCTCTGTCTGTCAAATAAAAAAAATTAAAAAAATAAAAATAACTGATAGCAGTAGTATACAAAGCAGGAAGATGGCAAAGTTAAACTTTTTGTGAAATCTTCCCCCTGAGTGAGAAATAGCAAATATCCTAATTTTTTAAAAATATTTTATTTCTTTGACAGAAATCACAAGTAGGCAGAGAGGCAGGCACAGAGAGAAGGGGAGGCAGGATCCCTGCTGAGCAGAGAGCCCGATGTGGGGCTCAATCCCAGGACCCTGAGATCATGACCTGAGCTGAAGGCAGAAGCTTTAATCCCCTGAGCCACCCAGGCTCCCCGCAAAAATCCTAATATAATACATCAGTGCCAGATATTGTCATTTCCTGGAAAAAAGAACTAAATGAATAGTAAAGAATATATTTCTTAGAAGTCTACAGAGGGCGGATCGAAGAAATTTTTTGGATTAGTTAAAAAATTAAAAAAGAAAAGAATAGAAAGAAAGGAAAAGAAGGCAGGTGTTTAAAATAGTAAGATTAAAAATATAAACTCTTTGCAGAAACCTGGTGATTCACAGACCTGTACCCCTGGGGATAAAAATATATGTTTATAAAAAATAAAAAATTAAAAAAAAATATATAAACTCAACCACATTTTAGTTATATTAGTATAATTGCAAGTTAAATGAAATATAAACTGATTAGATACAGATTTTTAAAAGCACTATATGCTGTGTATAAGAAACATTAAATATAAGAATGCTGAAAGCTTGAAAGTGAAAGAAACGAAAACATTATTCCATGCAAATACTAATTTAAAAAGAGGTCTTCTAAAAGCAATAAGAAAACTGATAAATCCCAGTAAAGAAAACCAATACTCAAGAAAGAAATAGCAAAACCAAGTTTGCCAGTATGAGGTATTAAAAAAAAACAAACCATTACCACAGATTTTCCCAACGTTGAAAAGATACTGAGACATAATGTATAGTTTTATATTCAAAAAAGTTGATAAATTATATAGAATGAAAAATTTGCTTTTAAGAAAAGCTAACATCAAATATGTCAAAAGAAATAGGAACTCCAGTCTATATCTATTAAATAATTTGAATCTAAAATTTATAAATTTCTTGACACATTTAAATGTCTTCACAGATTTTTCCAAATATACTTTCCCAAACTCTTCAGGGAATAAAAAGGGGGGGGGAGGGATATGCTAATTTCTTCTAGGAGAACAGCATAACCTCACTAGCAAAATCTAAACACAATTCGGTAAAATTTTAGATCAATCTCTCTCTTGAACAATGATGTGAAATAATTCAGTGTGATATATCCAAAGGATTAAGTAGCTTACATAAGTGAGCAAGAAGTAGAAAAGAACAGAAAATCACTCAAACTAGATTAAGAAAGGGAACTTGTTTAAGTATAAGAGCTTATCTCATATTCTTCATGAACAGAGATAAGATATATTGAGATCACCTAGAAACTGAAACTACTGGAAAGCCAGAACCAAGAAAGACCTTAGCTTTCAGACTTTCCATGGATTTTTTTCTGCCCTTATTTTTGTTTCTTTCTACAAGTATCTTTTTAGCAAGTATTTCTAAAAAAAAAAAATCATAATATTTGATGTAAGCATAAGAATATATGAATCACATAAGAAAACTGAAATATTGTAAAATAAATATAAAATATATAAAGTGATAATGAATGAACTAAAACCAATATATGAACTAGAGCATTATCATGTTCTTGTCTCTGCCAAAGTAAACATTGCCCTAAATCTCATGTTAATAATGTCCCTGCTTTTCTCCCTGGCTCCACTGCAATTTCAAACAAGATTGGATCCCTTTGAAAACAGTATGGCAGTTACTCACAAAATTAAAAAAAGAATTACCATCTAATCCAACGATTCTACTTTTGGGTATGGATCCAAAAGAATTGAAAGCAGGATCTTAAAGAGACATTTGTACACCCATGTTGATAGCAATGTTATTTGTAGTAGCCAAAAGGTAGAAAGAACCCAAGTGCCCATGGATACACTAAGTGGTGTGTGTGTGTGTGTGTGTGTGTGTGTGTGTGTGTGTATGTCATATGTATGACAAGGATGAACACTGAAGGCATGATGCTAAGGGAAGTGAGCCAGTCACAAAAAGATAAATTCTACATGATTCCACTTGTATGAGGTCCCTAGTCAAATTTATAATGACAGAAAACATATATATATATATATATGTTATATATATATATAGGTCCCTAGTCAAATTTATAATGACAGAAAACATATATATATATATATATATATATACACATACACACACACACCAGTTTATATTATATTATATTATATTATATTAATATGTACAATTTATAATGACAGAAAACAGAAAGCTGATTGACAGGGACTGGGATCCAGGGGGCTGGGAAGGAGAGTTGCTGTTAAATGGATAGCATTTCAGTCATGCAAGATGAAAAGAATTCTGGACATGGTGGTAACAGTTGTACAACCATATGCATGTACTTAATGCCACTTAACTGTACACTTAAAATGGTTAAGGTCGTCATTTCTGTTATGTGTATTTTACCATAATTTTTAAAAATTAAAAAGAAATGTTTTCCCTGGAGGACAGAGAATAGGCCTCTTTGGTAAAGAATAAGGAATTGGGGTGCCTGGGTGGCTCAGGGGGTTAAGCCTCTGCCGTCAGCTCAGGTCATGATCCCAGGGTCCTGGGATTGAGCCCCGCATTGGGCTCTCTGCTCAGTGGGGAGCCTGCCTCTCTGCCTACTTGTGATCTCTGTCAAATGAATAAAATCTTCAAAAAAAAAAAAAAAAGGAATAAGGAATTAATATATATTGAATTAGAAGCTAGCAGGTTCTATCACATGGGGATAATTTTATGTTACTTACTTAGGGTCTAATTTTGAGGAGCAGCTGGTTCCACCCACAGCTCAGTCAATCAGCTGTCCGCAGGCAGGGTCCATAGCCTATTCTCAATTCTGGCCTGGGCTTTAACGTAGACTTACGGAGTAGCCAACTTATGGATGGTTTGGCCTGCTGAGTTGTGGAGTGTCCAGTAGGGAGTATTTTCCTTCACAGACTGAGAATGTATTTCCATAATTTCTTGGTTGCCTTTTTTTTTCCCCCCCAGCAACCCTCTTGCTCGCCCTTTCATAACTAACTTCTGTTCTTGGTTCTTTGAAACTCTTTCTTTGATCATCTTCAAGATCTTCTTATCAACAAACCTAAGAATAGTATGTAATTAATAAATGCGGTCTTCGTGTTAGTGGGAATATTTTAACATATTCTTCGTATCATCTGAGCTTTAGCTTGTTAGCGACTCCATTTTGCGATTTCTGTTCTGTATAGAGCCCTGCTATCTGATTCATTCCCTGGTTCTTCAACTTCTCAGCTATGTAACTCTGCCACATCACTTGTCTTTCTTGTGCTTAATTTTTCCTACCTGTGAAGTTAAAATAGCAATGTTTCCTATTATTGGGATAATTAACTTTATATAAAATTCTGGAAGAGTGCCTGACACATAATAAGTGTGATACATTAATTGTTGTTGTCGTTTTTGTCATTTTTATCCATAACATCATACTCCCAGCAATTTTATTCTATTTCCAGCCATTCTTTAACTCTGTTTCTTAATACACCCAGTTGTGGCTATCACTCAAGTCAAGAGTTTCTTGACCAAGAATGTGCTTAGTCTCACGGTTTTGTCTCTTGTTTGCTCCTCCATTTGGAGAATGCATTTAATAAACCGAAGTTCTTTTCTGTCTCCCTCTCACTCTGAATTAACCGGATGCAAACTGATCTGACTGGGTACTTTCCCCCTAACTTTTGGTCTATTTCATACCTCAAGCCTTTGACACTTTCCCACAGAAAGGAAAATAAAAGACAAGGAACAAACTGTCCTAGGACTAAAATAGCTGTTTGGTGGGGCGGGGGGACCTTTAACTTGTCTTATTGACTAAGAAAGATATGTTCTGAGCCTGCCTGCTCTGAATCATGTGACTTTCTTTGAGGTAAAACCTTTCACTTAGGTGGATTCATCATCCCTCAGTCCAGTCTGTCCCTTTAACATGAAGCATGTGCTAGCACCATCTCTGACTCTGTGTTGCTCCAATGTCCTTTCGTGGTAAACTCTGTCCTAGAGTCATTCACCCCACATCCTCCACTAGCCTTATCCTCTCACAGTGCCTCTGGTCCTATGACTTCAAAATGATGGAGGGATGTCTGGATGTGCAAGTTTGTGTTCAGTCAGCTCAGAATGTACACAGACTAGTTTGCCTTCCCTACCTTCCTTTCTTCTGAGGAAAGTTCATGATTGCAGAGAGCAAGATACAATATCTTGGCATCAACTTCCCCTCAGCCTCCTCCGTGATGGTCTTGTTAGTAGCTATCAACACATCACATTGCTAATTGTTCTTCCATACCTTCCTCTCCATTCTAGGGCCAGCACACCCATCTCAGAGTAAGTTTCCTCTGCGCATCCAGCTTCTTTAAATGCTGCTCTTGTAACATCCATTCTCATCTCAAAACCTTCCAGCAACTCAGTTTTCCACCATTCAAAATCCCTGCCATACTTTCAAGGTCGTCTTCTTCTTATTCTTTTATTTTTTTTTTTTAAAGATTTTATTTATTTATTTGACAGACAGAGATCACAAGTAGGCAGAGAGGCAGGCAGAGAGAGAGGAGGAAGCAGGCTGCCTGTAGAGCAGAAAGCCCAAAGTGGGGCTCCATCCCAGGACTCTGGAATCATGACCTGAACTGAAGGCAGAGGCTTTAACCCACTGAGCCACCCAGGCACCCCCTTTCAAGGTCTTCTAAAGGCTATCGGTTTCTACATATATAACATTAATTTTCATGAGTGTTCAGCGTATTTCTCCCACTTCTGCCTATTCTGTTTTATTTCTTATACTCTTTTATGCTGTTTCATAAACTCATACTACTTCTCTATTTTAATTTTCCTTTACTACGAAGTGCTCTATTCTCTGCCTCCCTGAATTTGAGCACATTTTCAAATCTCAGTGCAACACTCACTTTTGTCCATGGGTGATAGACAGTTTCTTCTTCCTCAAAGTTTTATTTATCTCGATCCCCTCTGACCCAGCATCTACTACTGGAAAAGAAAAAAAAAAAAATAGCATTCAAATACTGGCACCTGAATACACTAAAAATGTATTTGTTTACCTAAATGAATAGTTAATGTGAATATGCATCATTCTTTTGGTATAATATGTGTTAGCCTTCTTACTCTTTCTACACTCTTAATTGGCAAAGAATGGGTTATGCCACGTTCTTCATAACTAGATAGATAGCTATATTCATACTTCAAAAAAATCACAGATTGAATCTAAAATAGAGCCAATTACAGGTGCCTTTTGAGTGGTTTGTTAATTAACACATGTAGTACACACAACTTTTCATCAAGGAATCTGATGTTCATGTCAGTCCATATTTTTACCATTAACTTGATATTTAGAAACACTGTCTTTGATTAGATAGTGTTTATTTTCGATTAGATACTGTTTATCTTGGAGGCTACTGGATAGGAGAGGGCAGAAAAAAAGCCTTCTGTCTCCCTAATTCTAAATCTTGTTGTGAGTAGTTACTATCTAGGTGAATATATATGGAAAAATTAGATTAATTTAAAACATACATTTGTGGTAAAGATTTTACATTCTTTAATACTGTAGAAATGACAACTATAAATCATTCTATTACTTAAGTAAGAATTGCCATTTCTATGGCTTTTGAAGCACCTTATAATCATTGAGTAAAGATCTAAAATAAAACTAAATGTGACTGTGTATGTAGCTTCTAGTAAGACAATATTTAATAATGTAATGGTATGAAAAATGGAATGCACTTCTGGTAAAAAGTAAAGGAAGGTAATAGTATCTTACATTTATACAATGCTCTAAGGCATAAGCAAGCATGCTGATATTTCTATTTTTGTGTCTGTACCCATTCTATGAGCTAGTCAGAACAAATAGTTTTGTCCTTACTTCAAAAAGAACAGTGAAGTCTAGAGAGTATATGTCATTGGCTCAATTCCCTATAATATGTTAATGGTGAACTCACATAATGAATTTATAAATACATCTCTCTAGAATAGCCCTTTATGAGATCATAAAAACAATTTCATAACTATTTCTAAATGTGTTTAACCCTATGTAAGCAGAATGGTGTTTGTTTTAAATCGTTTTATATCCCCTGTCCCATTTCTCTCCTTCTTCCCCATGTTACCCAAGGCTACCTAGAGTTCTATCGTGGCCGTTTTTCCTGGATGACCATGATTTCACCAAAGTATCTCTAATTCCTCAGTCTCTCTCTCTCTCTCTCTCTCTCTTTTTCTTTCTTTCTTTATTTTTATTTATTTATTTATTTATTTGGCTCCCCTGGTCTCTTTCACAATCTGTTTCTTGCATTTGTGTTTGAGGCCATGTTTGCTTAACCATTTTGGTAAGAAACTCCTTATGAAACACTGAAAGTTAGTAACAGTGTATTGTGCTGTGCTTCTCAGTAAGGTATCTTGCTCTCTTGAGCTTAAAACTGCATGCTGAGGTTTCTGAGACAGAATGTAAGAGATCTCTGCCTCTGGGATAGACACCATTCCTGTAAAGAGTTTTTTCCCGAGTCCCTGGCCCCTTTGTTAGACTGACGACAGAGAAGAACCAATACGGAGAAATGCTGCATTTCCTTGCACTCCACTCGGATCCCAATAGCACTCCAGACTCAAGGCGAGCCAAAGTAAGGAGCACTCTTGCCCTGAATGAGATTGAGAGGGGGAGCGGAGGGCAAGGGAGAGAGAGAACAGTAGAGACATAAACTTTTGCATTCAGTCTGTTATAATATCACACATCACATAGCTTGTGGAAAATTCCATTGTACACTTGTGAGAGACTAAGAGTGAAAATAGTGTCTTAATATTATTATGAAAGTATTTCTGACTTTGCAAACCCTTGAGAGGGGCCACACCTTGAAAACCACTTGACCGTGATATTTCATGTGCCACCAACAATTCTCAGTAGCATAATTATATTTTCTTATGACTTTAAGAACCTTAATCAGAATAACACTTTAATGCATATTGGTATTCTGTCAGTATTCACTTTATCATCAGAGGAACCCTCATCTAGTACCTCCTCCAAAAAACTCACATCAGTAGTTGACACAGATAGTCAAGTCTGTTGGGTACGTAAATAAAATGTCACAGAAATATCTTTAAACTTAACATGTAAAAATTATCTATATCTATTTATCTAGCTACTTATATCTTATAACTATAATTATGTAATTATAATTATTATCTATAAATTATATAATTATAATTATCTACATATTTACATATAGTTGGAATTCCAGTAATAGGTACTCTTGAGTATGAATGATTACACACCAATTTATTTTTCAATTTATAGCACCAAGTAATGTTCATACTTCTTATACTTATAATCACAATTGGAACCATTTTCATAGCAAAAAGGTCCACGAGAGAGAAGGGCAGAGGGATGCTCAGAAAAAAAAAAAAAAATCACTTGGACTCAACTTACTGATAACATAATTCCAAAGGCTGAAACTACTTTTTGCATAATGCTGCAGAGTTGCCAAGATTTCTTTTTTTTTTCCCCTTCTAAAACACGTTCACTGTTATTTCAGACTATGATCTGTGAGTGCCAAGTGTCTGCATTCCTCAGTTGCACACCAACAAATGTCTGTTCTTAACGGATGTTTTACCCAGCAGGGGCCATTATAGCCCTCAGCTCCAGATTGCAGACCAAATCCACAGAGCATATGGCATTTGGGAAAATGAATGTGAACTGCTCTTCATTCTTTCTCTATGGGAAGCCTATTTCCTTCCCCTCTGGATATTTTACTCTGACATGGAGATTTCAGAAACTAAGAATTGCATTTTAGTTAAAATGTCATTCTTTGTCAAAATAAATCGATGAAATCATTTAGAAAAATAATTGTACTGCTGTTTTATCGGAATAGTTTTAGTGGGTTGACTGAGAAGTTGATGATGTATATATATACCCAAACAACAGAAAAGAGGAGTGTAGAAAAATGTAGTCAGACCCTGAGCCTAGCCAAGGTAATACATCTTAATGGGCCAATCAGGCCTTAAAAAGTTGGCTCTTGCATTATCAGTCAGCCCAACTTAGACAACCAGAATTTCTTTTTATGTTCATCATCGAGGAAATCTTATACCTTTGAAATCCATTTCGCTTAGGACAGAAATTATAAAATCTACATTGCTTGAAGAAGACACATATCATTTTCTTTCATATTATGCACAGAAGTCTTTGCCCATATTTTTGAGGAAAAGAGAAAACTTAATTCCTGACTGGCATAAAAATAGGGTTCTACTTTCCTAAGTCCATGCTGCTATTAAGAGTCTTCCTTTCTCCTTTTTTGAAAAGTTGATTTATTGTGGTAAAAACACTTAAATAGATCTATCTTCTTTAAAAATGAAGTCTGCAATACCATGCCATATGTTTATATTTAAAAATTAAGTCTACAATACCATACCATATTTTTGACTGTAGGTACACTGCTATACAGATCTCTAGAACTTATTCATCTTGTTTAACTGAACTTTATGCCCACTGATCAGTAATTGTTCCTTTCCCCTTCTCCAGCCTCTGGTACCCATCATTCCACTCTTTGATTCAATGAATCTGACTAGTTTAGAAGCCTCATATAAGTGGAGTCGTGTAGTATTTGTCTTTGTGTGACTAGCAAATCATGGAGCACATCTTCGGAGTTCACTCATGTTGTTGCAAAATGCAGAGTTTTCTCCTTTTTCAAGGCCAAATACTATTTCATTGTATGTGTATGCCACATTTTCTTTATTTATTCATCTGTGAATGGACACTTGAGTTATTCCATGTCTTGGCTACTGTGAATGCTGCAATGAATATAGAAGGGCTAATATCTCTAGAGATCCTGATTCCAATTACTTCGGATAAATGCCCAGAAATGGGATTGTTAGATCATATGGTAGTTCTAACTTTTTCAGGAATCTCTATATTATTTTCCATAGCAGCTGTACCATTTTATATTCCAACCAACAAAGTGGAAAGGTTCCAATTTGTCCACATCCTCACCAATACTTACTGTCCTCTCTCCTTTTTTTTGGTTGTTGTTGTTAATAGCCATTCTTATAGTGTGAGGTGATATCTCATTTTGTGTGTGTGTTTTTTTTAAAGATTTTATTTATTTATTTGATGGACAGAGATCACAAGTAGGCAGAGTGGCAGGCAGAGAGAGAGGAGGAAGCAGGCTCCCTGCTAAGCAGAGAGCCCGATGCGGAACGCGATCCCAGGATCATGACCTGAGCCGAAGGCAGAGGCTTTAACCCACTGAGCCACCCAGGCGCCCCTCTCATTGTGGTTTTGATTAATATTCCCATGATGATTAGTGATGTCGGTATACCCGATGGACATTTGCATGTCTTCTTTGTGGAAAAATGTCTATTATAGTCCTTAGCCCATTTTTAAATCAGGTTATCATTTTTCTTCCCCCTTGATATCAAGTTGTAGGAATGTCTTAAGTATTTTGGAGATTGAATCCTTATCAGATAAAATATTTTCTTCTATTCTGTAGTTTGTCTTTTCACTCTGTTGGCTCCCTCCTTTGAAGTGCCAAATCTTTTCAGTTTGATATAATCCCACTTGTTTATTTTCTTTTGTTTTCTGTACTTTGGTGTCATATCTATGCCATCCATTGTGACACAATATCAGGAAGATTCTTCCATGTGCTATTTTCTTTTAGGAGTTTCATTGTTCCAGGTTTTATATTTAAGTCAATATTAAGTAATTCATTTTGAGTTTATTTTTGTATATGGAGTAAGATGAGGGTCCAATTTCATTCTTTTTTCATTCTTTTTTATTATTATTTTTTAAATTTTTTTCTAATTTCATTCTTTATATGTGGATATTCAAATTTCCCAGCACCATTTGTTGAAGACTATCTTTCCCCATTGTATGTTCTGAAAGCTTTTCCTCTAAGGTCAGGAACAAGCCAAGGATGCCTACTCTCACCACCCGTATTCAGCATCATACTGGAAGTACTAGCCAGAGTAGCTAGGCAAGGAAAAAAAATAAGAAGTATACAAGCTGAAAAGGAAGAAGTAAAATTGTCCCTGATTTGCAGATGATGTGATCTTATATATAAAAAACTCTAAAATTAAGACAGACAAAACCACTAGAATAAACAAATTCAGTAAAGTTGTGAGGTGCAAATAAACATACAAAAAATCAGTTTTGTTTATATACACAATGAACTGTCTATAAAAGAAACCCCAATTTTAGTGAGCTCACTGTCTCACTTCCCTTTTTATCTCAGCGCAAATAAGAATGGGAAGTAACTGAGGACACATTCAAGAAGTAGTCGTCTTTTCTTCAACAGATTTTTATCGAGGACTTGTTATAGGGCAGGCTTTGGTTTAGAGGTTGAGGATAGTTAAGCAAAGAAGACAGAAAAATTGTTTGTCTTCATTAAACTGACTTTCTGCTGAGGAAAAGTGTTGGGGATACACTTTTACTGGTAGGAAATAAGTTCAGTGCTTTTGACTTGATAATCACCTACCAGGGTCAACAAAATAGAAGAGGCTAGTGAAAGATGAAAATAATGAAGTGATCCTTATTTTGAAGTTTGCTTAGGAGTAGCATTGATATTCTGATGCTGTTTAGGTTATCTTGCTCAGTGAAACAGTCCCATTGTCTCTGTTGAATGATTACTCTGAGACATCTCTCTTCTCAATTCAGTGTCTCTCACCATTGTCAATCTCCATCACGTCACTCAAATCCAGGCCTATGTTAATTCCTATTCATTCTGTCTCCTAAAAACACTTCATCTCTTGGCTTGACCACTTCTAAATATCTCTTCATTAGCTATTCTATCTTAGGACCACTATGCTCAAATATTATTGGGTTAAGGCAATCCTTCTTATAGTTCTATACTACCCACTTCTCTACAACCCATCTAAAATTGATATTTTTTTTCCTGAAACACAACTCCCAGTCAAGTATATCTCATATTTAAAAACTTTAAGATTCTATCATCACTCCTGGATAAAGGGGAAGGAATCTTTGTAATATAAATTCCTATGTGAATTGTTATGAACATAATTCTCATTTTTGGCTATTCCTCTGACTTATGCTTCAGTCACTGTGGCCTTCTATCCATTTCACAACACTATGCTGACCACTTACACTGCAGAGCTTTTGTACATGTTCTCTCTGGGCAGATTATACTTCCCCTGTTCTCTTTGTCCAATTAACCTCTAACCATCTTTAAATCTCAGAGGTTTATTTTCTCAGAAAATGCTACTTTTACTATTCTAACTCCTTTAGAAATATATTTAATTAGTAATTACATATTTTTAGTGTTATTTGAATTAAATTGGTTTTTCTAGCAAGACTATGATCTCCTTGAAAGAAGGAAGAAAATTAGGTTTTGCCCATCACTGTTTCTAGCACAGAACCTACTGCTGAAATAAGTAATAAATACAAAAGAAATATTTGTCTTGACAATTCTCATACTTTTATGTGTTTTTATGATCTCCTGTTATGTACATTAATGCAGGTAGGCTACATATTCACAGAGCTCCTGGAACTACTCAGAAGAATCATGGCAAGTGGTGTGTGCAACCATCAAATAAAATACTGCCTATGTATGTGATCTCTAAGTTAGATAAAGCTATTCAAATATTTTTTACAATTATGATTACCACAACTACTTATAGATGTTTAAGTGAGGATTAGCCAAGGAAATCAAAACGTTATCACTTTTTTTAAAGAGCTTTTTATCAGTGTTTCAGAGGACACTGGAGCTGCTGCTACCCTCAAAGTCTCAGTTCTACCCCAGAACAGTTCATCTGTGGATGACTGAGAGGACAGTATCTACAAGAGGTTCTAAGATGGTCTCAAGAGTAAGTTCTCCAAGGGTGCCTGGGTGGCTCAGTCGTTGGGTGTCTGCCTTCGGCTCAGGTCATGATCCTGGAGTCCTGGGATCGATCCCTGCATTGGGCTCCTTGCTCTGCTGGAAGCCTGTGTCTCAGTCTCCCACTCCCCCAGCCTGTGATAAATAAATAAATAAAATCTTATAAGAAAGAATAGGTTCTCCATATGTCCCCCCTTCACACTATATTGGATCTGTAAGACAATTTGGAGAGTATTTTCATCTTAATAACATCATATTTGTTTTACTTAAAGTCTCTTTGCAATTATTTGGTAATTTTCACTTCAAATCTTAACTTCTGGTTATCTTTTATTAAAATTTCTTTCTAAATATTTTTGATGTTCTTGTGAATCTTTATTTTGCTAGTTGCTTCTAGTATAAAAATATATAAATAAATGGTTTTATACATTGACATTATACCATGAAACCTTGCTAATTTCATTTATTCTAATAGCTTCTTTTGAATCTCTTACTATTTTCTATATGTAAGATCATTCAACTATAAATAAGAGTTTTACTTATTCCTTTCTAATTTTTATGACTTTTATGACCTTTCTTTCCTTACTGGATTTGTTACAACCATCACTATGATGTTTCATACAAGTTGTGAGAAAGGTTACTCTTGCTTATTCCTGATCATAGGTACTAGGCACAGAGCTTTTCAGAACTGAATATAATGTTATATAATGTATAGGATTTTTGTAGATGTCTTTTTTCAGGCTGTGAAAGTTTACACCTATTCCTTGGTTTAATATATATTTTTTTTAAATCATAAAAAAGTAATTATCCCAAATGTTTATTCTATATCAATTGTATTATCTTAGATTTTTCTCCTTTATTTCATTAATATATTCATCTGATATTTGGATGTTAAACCATCCTTGTATTCCTGGGAAAAATTCCATTTAATCATGATATACCTTCCTATAGATCACTGAATTTAACTGACTAATGATATGGTAAGGGTTTTTTTTCATCTAATTTCCTTTGGGTATTAATAAAACTGCTTTTGTTTAACCTTTGCTTGGCATATTTTCTATTCATTTACCTTCAACTAATGTGCATTTATGAATAGCATGTGAATTTTTCAAGTTTTCTCTTCTTATACCTCTCCCTTTTGATTGTTTTGTCTCTTGATATTTAATGAAATTATTAATATCTATTTTTTCTACTCATCCTCTCTTATTTTGTGCTTTTTTATTATTGGATTTTTATTTTTTTTAGAATTCCATTTTATTTTTTGTTTTTTTTTTAGCTGTTTTTCCTTTTTAAAAAACCCCTGGGGATAAAAATATATGTTTATAAAAAATAAAAAATTAAAAAAAAATAATGGGTCCTTTAGTAATTGCAATAAACATCCTTCCATCCTTTACATTTCCTAGTCCACTTATTATTAATGATGTATCATTTCATGTAAAGCATACCATGACTTCTGACTTTTTTCCTAACTGTAATATTACAAAGCCACACAAGTTATATTCAAGGACACTGCTCTTTTCTATGCTGTTTATGCCTTCTAATCAGCTTAGTCTGAAAGGAAACAAGGAACTTTCTGAATAAAGTGATACACATTCTTTCTTTAATAACAGAAGTGTAGTACCAGATAAATTTAAAAAGCAATTTCAGAATAACACTTTAGCAGGACCTAACAAAGCTTCTCATTTCTGTTGCATGTTGTAGGTAATTGAATGCTCTATTTCATAATGAACTAATGGTATTTGTCAGATAAAATGATAATATTGTGCACCATCTTTCTTCTAATGAGCTCAATAATAATTCAGTGGTTTATTTTTTACCTGCAACAATTTGGAAACATTTACATGGGTAATATCTTCATGCAAATTTATTCCTCCTGATGAGAAACTAGATAGTATGAAAGGTGAGATGAAAAGTTTGTTTTGCAATTAGAGTAATAGATAACACTAACCAACCTGGAAGCAATTGTTAAAGTTAATCAGGACATTTGCTGTACCATCTATAACAACATATCAACAGAATAGGTAAAGTATAAAAAATATGCCTTAGGGAAATAGTATAGGTGATTTTGTCAGCGACACATAAAGCCAGAGAATAAAATATTTCATATAAAATGTAGCACTAGGTAATTATCTGTATGGACTATTTTAATATATTATATTTTACACAATTCATTATTGAATCCTTACTAGAAATCTCCTCCCTACCTATGATAATGAATAATGCAATTTCTTAAGTATGATTGCTAAAGTTGTCTAGGTACAGATTTAGCAAGTAGCCTAAAAATGATATTTACAAATGACAATGATGTGATTTCAAATACTGGGCATTTCCATGGGATCTTTGTTATTCCTTTTCTAATATTTCATTAGTTTTCTAGTAACAGATCCTTGTGAGAAAATACAAAGAACAGTCATTTCTATTTATGGATGGTTCTTAATTGTTCTCAAAAAGAATATACTAAATGAATATTTTGGCTATCAGTTTCTATGATCCTATGTATATCACTTAAACAATACTTGAATCTGTTTTCTGATTTATAGATAGCAACAAGTACACTACTTTTACCTGTCTTGGAGCAATACTGAACCAAATGTCAAAATAAGAAAATTTTGAATATATAAATAATGAACATATAACCAAGTGATTACCAGGAGTATTGGTGAGATATCCTTAATTATTTACCAGTGACAGTTAATAGAACTTGCTTCTTTTTGGATGAATGTAGCTTGATCCCATGTGAATGCAACCCCAGGTTCTTAATGTCACTGCTAATATATGGAAATCATACTTCGGATACAAAATAAAGAAAAAAAAGAGACTGCCAGTGTGGTTAAAACTCTATGACATAGGGACCCTAAAAAATGTGAAAAACTTCTCATTTTTAAAATTTATTAATATCCACTTATTGAAAATCTACCATGTCTAGCCTGCTTTTAAGCATTCAATAGTTAACTTGACTTGGGTGGGCTTTATATAAAATTAGTGAGTTAAAGTCACCACACAGAAATCTAGTTAAAAATAAAAAATTAAAAAAAATATATAAGACAAGCCACATAGAAAATAAATATCTCTAATGAAACATGAAATGATAAAAACTTCAAAACACAACAAAATGTGGGATATGGGCTCAGGAGAGTGTTAATTAGTCCAGTTTGAAGAGGACAATCAGAGCTGATTAATTTAAACAGCAGAGTAGAGAACAGATGTCTCCTAAAAGACCTTACAATTATTCTTTGCTTTAATCAATAGAGTCTAAAGACATCTATAGGAATGAAGCAAAGGCAGGAATATCCCTATAGTAATTACTGTGCTCTAACGAGTGGTATGGGAAGTTGGACTAGAGGATAAACTGCACAAATTTGGCATCTTAATTTTCTCTAATCCAGAGTTCTAAGCAGGAGAAATGATATCAAGAGGAGGCAAGTTGGAAGAAGGGAAAGCAAGTACTGATATCCTAGCTAAGCAAAGATAAATAAGCATCACATCATCAACCTATGAAACCAGGCATCAGACTAAACCACAGTGGCCTTATGGAAAACGTGGAAATGCAAAGGAGGCAGGAATGATCCAAATGAGAAAGTGATATCCTAATCGAAACAGTGACAAGCCCCAATTTATCATGTCCCTCTTTTAGCCTTGTATTCTTGATCCATGGCTGGCTGTCTGAACTTGGAAGCACCAATTCTATTCAAAGAAGAGCAATGTACATAAGAAAACTAACATGAGTGCTATGCATGTATTACTATATAGTTGTGTGAGGAGGACTATGTAGAAGCAGGTGGAAGAGGAGAAAGAGAAGAAGAAAGGAAAGGAAAAGAAAGGGGGGAAGGAGAAGTAGAAGGAGGAGGAGAAGGAAGAGGAGGAGGACAAGGAGGTAGCAACATGAAAGGTCAATGGCAATTAGAGTCACTTAGAAAAGGATTATTTCAAATATTTATCTTAAATGAAAGAAGACCAAGCAGCCTCTAACATTGCTATCCTCCTCCTCCTCCTCCTCCTCCTCATCATCATCATCATCACCACCACCACTACCATCACCACCATCACCATTAACCAAAGCACAGGATATGAAAATTGAGCTGGAGTGGAAAGAAAAGGAAAAAAAAAATTATAACATTCCTATTTGTAACCTTATCTTAGATCATTATGAGGGTGTATTATTGATATACGGGAATATTTCTATAATCATATTCCCCACAGTACCTGATTGGGGTGAATTTTGTCCCAACCTAGATCTTCTCAAATATCCTATTATTATTACAATCCTTTTAAGCAACAGTGAGGTTTGAGCAAGTATTTTTCAAAGTCAAAACTAATGAACTAGTAATGGTGCTAATGGCTTGTTAACAAAGCGTGAAAAATTCCTGAATAAGCCATAGTCACTGAACTAGCTCACTGCTGAGGGAAAGAGATAATTGTTCCCAAAGATCCACACATATATAAACAAGCTTTGACATCATGTTAGTATCAGAAAGTTTCAATCTTCAGGTGTATCAGTGTTGTTGGTTTTTTTAATTCCTGAGATTCCAGGTAATTATTTAGACCATCTAATAAAAGAATGGCAAAGATGATTTAAGTTGGTCTAGAGTTCTCAGAAATCAGTATTAAGGAAAATTAACATTTTCAACTCCCTCAATTTCTATTTCTTCACCCAATTTCAGTTCTTGCTCCCACTCAGTTTTTAAAAAATTTTTTAAAAAATATTTTATTTATTTATCTGACAGAGAGAGAGAGAGAGAGCATGGGTGGGTGGGGGCAGGTAGAGAGTGAGAGACAAGCAGACTCCCTGCACAGTAGAGAGCCTGATGTGAAGCTTGATCCCAGGACCATGAAATCATGACCTGAGCCTAAGGCAAATGTTTGACCAACTGAGTTAACCAGGCACCCCTCCCATTCATTTTCTTACAGGAAAATCAGAAGACAGAAGAGAAGTCCAAGAGAAGAAAATCAAGATAGATATAAATTCAGGAGCTAAATGAAGAAAGAGTATATGGCTTAGAAGATGAGAAAAGATTACATGAATTGCAAAAAGGTAACAAAGAATATAAAATATGGTCAAAGACATGGTGAAAGAGTCCAACTGAAGATGGCCAAAGAGAAGACGTTGTGTGACTGTATTTGGAGATAGGGCCTTTATGCCTTTAGGTATATATATAATATATAAATTAAATAGGTGTTCATTAAATGTGGAATTAGAGTCACTTGAAAAGGATTAAACAGTAAACAGTTAAAAAGAGGAATATAATTGTACTTATCATATACTGAGTAAATTGGAATACTGTAGGAACCATTGTACTGAATGACTCACATTCTATTATAGTCATATGATACAATGGGATTTTTGTAACGGTCATTAGTTGTAATTATTTTAAAGATAAAATAATTAGAAATAGAGAGAGGTTTAGTAGAGTCCAAGGTCACTCAGCATGTAAACAAAGTACAGAGGCTTCTATCCCAGGTATTTTGACTCATGGTGACATTTAAGTTAACAAAGGAAGGTCCTGGGATGAGAAGGTTCATGGGGGTTTTCTCTTTGCTCAAATGTAGGTCGGATAAGAAATCTTCATCTCATGTTGAGGTACATTTGTTTAGAAATTTCGCTTTTTGTTTGTTTTTTTCTCTAAGTTGGTTACTTGAATTTAAGTGACAGAAGTATTTCAAAAGGAGATATTTCTGTGAGGACTGTTATTTGTTTCAATAATATTAATTCAACAGATATTTATTGATTATGTCAGATACTTTTTTTTTTCATTTTTACTATTAAAAATAGAATGCTAAACATAAGGGAATGTGAGGCCAGATAGTACTAGCAAGTGAGGCAGCCACCATACATGGGCAAAAAATAAGTTTTTCTTAAGAACAAAGGGAAGCTATTGCATACCTTAAAGCAGGAGATGATGTAATAAAATTTCTTTGAATATATTATTTTGTTAATAGTGTAGCAATATAAAATGGACATAGAAGGTTAAAATTCTGGATAGTATGAGTGAGGGACATGGGAAGTTTTCAAATCTGATAGTACGTGTACACGGAGGCATCTTTATGTTTGTTCTAATGGAACAGGAATTTTTGGGATCGAAAGACACAGTTGTAAAGATTCATTTATTTAACATTCACCACAGTTTCTACTATATCTTTGGCATTCTGTATGGTGTAGTGGGAATCTTAGAATAAAATAACATAAATATATAAAACAAAAATAAACAAAATCATCTCCTTTATCTAAAAATACCCAAAGTCAAACTGGGGAGGTAGGTGTGAAATTATAGTAGAATCTTGCTACTCTGGGGATGGGGTATAGCTAAAAATAATTGGAAACTGAATTGCAGAATCCCATTTCTTTTTTTTTTTTTTTTCATCTTTAATTTTTTATTTTTCATAAACATATATTTTTATCCCCAGGGGTACAGGTCTGTGAATTACCAGGTTTACACACTTCACAGCACTCACCAAAGCACATACCCTCCCCAATGTCCATAATCCCACCCCGTTCTCCCAAACCCCCTCCCCCCACAACCCTCAGTTTGTTTTGTGAGATTAAGAGTCACTTATGGTTTGTCTCCCTCCCAATCCCATCTTGTTTCATTGATTCTTCTCCTACCCACTTAAGCCCCCATGTTGCATCACCACTTCCTCATATCAGGGAGATCATATGATAGTTGTCTTTCTCTGCTTGACTTATTTCGCTAAGCATGATACGCTCTAGTTCCATCCATGTTGTCGCAAATGGCAAGATTTCATTTCTTTTGATGGCTGCATAGTATTCCTTTTTAAAGATTTTATTTATTTATTTGACAGAGATCACAAGTAGGCAGAGAGGCAGGCAGAGAGAGGGAGAAGCAGGCTCCCTGCCGAGCAGAGAGCCCGATGCAGGGCTCGATCCCAGGACCCTGGAATCATGACCTGAGCTGAAGGCAGAGCCACCCAGGTGCCCAGTGAATCCCATTTCTTTAACAATCCTTTTTTTTTTTTTTTAAAAGATAGTTCCTATGACTCAAACAATCCATAAAGGAAGCATAATGCAATGCTATGAAGCCTCAGGAAATTTCTTTAACTTTTCTTTCTAAACTAGCCTTTTCTGTTTGCAGATCTCCATTTTCTTCCTTTCCTCAATTCCTCTGATTAACTTTTCTTTCCTGTTGTTTCGTGATTGTTGTGACTATCTTTGCTCCTGAACCCACTTTTCATTCTCTTTTTCTTTCACAGTATGCAGCCTGTGAGAGGCCTGCTGTACATCTGGACCCACTTTCAGTTTTGGAAGTCCCAGTTCAGATAAAGCTCCAAGACACCAGACTGATAGTATGGCAATTTGCAGAAGTAAGAAAATACAACATAATTTTTCATTGATCTTTTAAGGTATCAAGAAAAAAGTAATTATTAGGAGGGAGAGGTAGCCCATTATTAAAATCAAAAGTTTCCAGGAAGCATTCTATGATATTAATTACATGTATTCATTTTGTGTGTATGTGCATATAATATATTAAATTATAATACCACATATACACATTTATAAAGAATAATAAAGAGAAAATATCTCTATTTTTTTAAAAAAAAATCCCTAGTCCTCATTAATGCAAATAAGTTTGCAATAAAATAAATGTTTTAATGGGAAATAAGATTTTGTGCATTATATAAATGAGGCTTCAGAAAGGATTTTAACACTCTTAGGTTTAATTCTTCATGTTTGTCCTTTCAAATAACTATGTAATAGATTCCCATTTATTGCCAAATGCTTTAGTTTTTATGACTTTCTAAAACAGAAGGGGAATTTTATATGTTCATTGTTTTAAGGAAAAGCTTATTTTGATATTATATTATTCTCTAAATTTTGAGAACTCTTGAGGTATTCATAATGATAAGGTAAGGCTACCTATAAGTGCTTTGTGTAAACATTAAGCCAGAAACAAAATTTAAAAAGTAGTAAAAGATATCCAGACAATCTTGGGGGACAGCACAGGGTAGTGGAGCAAGAACTAAATTGGAAAAGAAGAAATTTAACTTCTAGTCCAGGCTGAGCTGCTTGGTAGGGACTAAGAAAAATTGTTTGCTCTCAAGAGACCTGTTTCCTATCTATATAATGGAGGATTTGAATTGATTCAGCTCTAAAATCAATTCAATTAGAGAAGTCAATTGATAGATCCATTTAATTAATTATCAACTATCTACCTACCTGTCATCTACTACTGCCCTTAAGACTGTCTACATTCGGGCGCCTGGGTGGCTCAGTGGGTTGGGCCGCTGCTTTCGGCTCAGGTCATGATCTCAGAGTCCTGGGATCGAGTCCCGCATCGGGCTCTCAGCAGGAAGCCTGCTTCCCTCTCTCTCTCTCTCTGCCTGCCTCTCTATCTACTTGTGATTTCTCTCTGTCAAATAAATAAATAAAATCTTAAAAAAAAAAAAGACTGTCTACATTCAAAATCCATTTAGAATTATTTTAAAGATAACTGTCTTTGGGAACTATGAGGAAGAAGAATGTGGACTTCAGTTAGAAGTTAAGTAAAAGTCTTGGGCACCTTGCTGGCTCAGTCAGTTAAGCATCTGACTCTTGATTTAGGCTCAGGTCATGATCTTAAAGTTGTGAGATTGAGCCCCATTCTCAGGCTCCAAGCAGAGCATGGACCCTCCTTAAGACTGCCTCCCTTCCTCTTCCTCTCCTCTGTATACACACTGTCCTTTCTAAAAAATTATAAAAAAAATTTTTTTAAGTTGAGTAAAAGTCTCAAATCTGGGATACTTGGGGGGCTCAGTAGGCAGTCTGCCTCTCTCCAGCTCATGCTCTCTCTCACTCTCATTCCTCTCTCTCTCTCTCAAATAAAACTTTTTTTTTAAAAAGCCTCAAATCTACCAGTTATCAGGCCCCTAGAAGTCAAGATCAATAGGATCAATAATGCTAGATAGCCATGAAACATTTTTTAAGGTTACTTACCTTGGGAACAGGATTTTGTTTCAGTTCCAATATATGAAACACATTAATTAAGGCTCCAGTATAACGGTGGATAACAACTAAAAGAGCTGATAGACCTGGATTCTATTAAGAGGGTTTTCTTAAAGAAACCAAAGGTAAGAGGGAAAAACAAAACAAAACAAAACAAAACAAAACAGCACTAAAGGAAACTGAAGCGTCTGGTCCCTAGAGCTCAAGCAACCATCAAATAGAGACCATCTGCTAGTCAGATGAACATAAAATGATACACTGAAATCTTTTTACCTCAGTTCCTATTACCCTATATATCAGGTCCACTTTCAACAAATAATCAGAAGGTATACTATAAAAGCAAGAAAAAAACATGGACTGCAGAGATAAAGCAAGCATCAGAACCCCAGATTCAAATATGACACAGATTTGTAATGATCACTTAGAAAATTAAAAATAAATATGATTAGTATGTTAATGACTGTAATGGATAAAGTAGACCACATGTAAGAAGAGATAGGTGATATAAGCAAAGATGTAACTGGAAACTCTGAAAATAATAAAAAGTTAATGCTAGAAATGAATTATCACTGCAACAGAAATGAGGAATGCCTTTGATAGTCTCACCAGCAGACCGGACATAGTTGAGGATCAGTGAACCCGAAGATATACCAATGGAAACTTACACAGTTAAATTGCAAAGAGGAAAAGGAATTTAAAAAAATAGAGCAGAATGTTCAATATAACTGTGGGTCAACTAGGTAAGAGAAGCTGGAGTAACTATATTAATTTTAGACAAGAATTGCAAGGAGAAATAACCAGTTCCCTACTACAGCTGAAGACTTGAACACTCTTCTATCTAGTATTTGTATTTGTATTTGTCTAGCAGGACAAAATTAATAGGGGTATAGATGAAATCACCAGCATCAATCAAGTGAATATTATTGACATCTTTAGAATTCTTCATCCAAAAACAGAAAAATACACATTCTTCTCAAGCTCACATAAACGTTTATTCACCAAAGTAGACCATATCCTGTGCCATGAACATACTCAACAAGATGAAAAGATTAGAAATCTTTCAAATTATCTAAGAAAATAATGGATTTAAAATAGAAGTCAGTAACCAAAATATAATTGTAAATCACTGTCCCACCCTGCCAAAAACCAAAGATTTACAACATGCATCTAAAAAAAGAATGATTCAAAGAATAAATTTCAAGAGCAACTATTATTTTGATTGAATAAAAATTTATTTTAAGCTATTAAAATTCATTTTTTATCCATCAGAATACATGGACTGAAGTAAAAGCCATGTTTGAGTGAAATTCATTATCACTGAATGGATATATTAGACAAGAAGACCTAAAATTAATAATCTTATCTTCTACCTTAGAAAACTAGAGAAAAAAACCCACAATTAAGCCCAAAAAGAGGAGAAAAAAATAATAAAAACTAGAGCAGAAATAAGTGAAACTGGAAACAAGAAACAGAGAAATTAGTAAAACCAAAAACTCACTGTTAGAAGACACCAATAAAATGAACCTCTAACCACAGTCAAAAAGAATAAAAAAGGAGAAATGATTCTTAAGTTAACAGGGGAAGTTCAAAACCCCAGAAGAGCCTGAAGAAGAACAAAGTTGGAGGTGTGACATCATCCAATTTCAAGACCTACTATAAAGCTATAATGATCAACACAGCATGGTATTGTCAAAAGAATGGACACACAGCTCCGCAGAGCAGAAGACAGAATATGAAGAAAGAAAAAAGAAAAGAAAAGAAAGATCCACACACATTTGGTCACAAAGAAGCTAAAGCAATTCAACAAAGAAGAGTCTTTTCAAAAAGTGGTGCTCAAATGGCTGAACATAGCATATTTTTAAAAAATTGAGTCTATAATCCCACCGTGATTTGGTGAGTGCTGTGAAGTGTGTAAACCTGGTGATTCACAGACCTGGGGATAAAAATATATGTTTATAAAAAATATATGTTTATAAAAAATAAAAAATTAAAAAAAAAAAAAAGAAATGGGTTTCAGGCCAGAAAAAAAAAAAAAAATTGAGTCTAGACACATATCTTAAACCTTCCATAAAAGTAACTCAAAATGGATCACAGATTTAAATGTAAAACACAATTATAAAATTTCTAGAAAACAACCCTAGAGAAAATCTAGGTACTCTTTGGTTTAGTGATGACCTTTTAGTACAACAAAAACATGATCCATAAATAAAATATTGGTAAGTTGGATTTCATTAAAATAAAAACTTCTGGTCTACAAAAGACACCCATAAGATGAAAAAAAAAAGACAAGCCACAGAATTAGAATTTGTTTGCAAAACACAGATCCAATAAAAGATATGTATCCAACATAGACAGAGAACTCTTAAAACTCAGCCATAAGAAAGCAAATAATCCAATATATAAATGAATGAAAGAGCTGAACAGATAACTCACTAATGAAGATATTCTAATGGCAAAATAACTTATGAAAAGATGCTCCACTAAGGAATCACAAATGAAAACAGCAAGGATTACCACTATACATCTATTAAAACAGCTAAAATCCGAAAAGCTGATACAACCAAGTGCTCACGAGGATGTGAAGTAACAGGAGCTCTTATTCATTGTTTGTGGGAATGATTCACTTCAGAAGTCAGCTGGCAGTTTCTTACAAAGCAAAACCCAGTATTGCCATATAATATAGCAATCACACTCCTAGGCGTATGTGCTAAAAACTTACATCCATATGAAACCTCCATACTTAATGTTTATAGCAACTTTATTCAATAGGTGAACGGACAGAGCAGTGGGTGATATATGTAAGTGATGAATCGCTAAATTCTACTCTTGAAACCAGAATTACCCTATAGGCTAACTGACCAAAATTTAAATGAAAACTTAAATACAAAAGAAAAAAAAATGGTGGCAGACAAAAAGTAATGGTTATCTATTACCCAGTGCAAAATGTGCTATCTTCTGAATAAAGACAACATTAATCTATATATTTTTTAAGAAAGGTCAATGGATAAGCTTGGCGATACATCCATACAATGGAATATTATTTACTGCTCAAAAGAAATGAGATGTTAAGCTATAAAAAGACATTGAGTAAACTCAAATGCATACTGCTAAGGGAAAGAACTCCATCTGAAAGGCTACATACTGTATGATTTCAACTATGTAACTTTCTGGAAATGAAAAACTGTAGAAACAAAAAGCCTCACAAAAACTGTAGTTAAAAAAAAAAAAAGACTTAGGTGAGGACTGAGGGATGGAGATGGAGGGAGATGGGAAGAATCAGGGGTGAAGTACAATGTTTTCAGGGTGGTGAAAATATTCTGTATGATACTGTTAGGGTGGAAGCATGACATTATACTTTTATAAAAATCTATAGAAATTTATAACACAAGTGAACCTTATGTGTGCCATTTAAAAAAAATCACCTAGAATTCTAGGGAAGAATGTAGGTCATAACAAGAAAATCTAACTGTATTTAAAATGAAACGGCATTACTAAAATTGGTGGAAGAGAGGGGTAGCCTAAGTAACCTCGAAACAGAATGGAATCCATAATATTAAAACAAAAGGAAGTACATATAAGTACTTTAGTGATAAGGGTGGTTTCCATGGGCCATGGGTTAACAATTCTGATATCTGTTATTCATGCATACTAGAGAAGAAGAGCTAGGTCAATGTATGGTGGATAGTAGGAGTCAGATTTCTCACTGTAAGAGTGAGAAATTTAGAGATCATCCAGGGCAGAAGGCTAGGATAATTCATGTCATAATGGATACAAGTTGGTGATATCAGTAACAACTCATGTTTAACTTAACATAGATACAGATGCTTGTAGATAGAAATATTTAAGGTATGTGTTTGTTTTTGTTTTAGTATGTACAAACACTCATTCCCTTGTTTTGTCAATGGCAGAGAGGAGACAAAACTCAAATGCATATGAGTTAAAAATAAATTACGTAGCCACTCTACTCTAAATGAGGTGAGCATAACTCCCACTCCTTAAGTGTGGATTAGTCATAGCTACTTCCTTCCAAAGAGTGCAGAATGAGAAGGGGAAAAAGACTAACTATAATGGAGAAATCTACAGATACTTCATTCAGGTAATCAAGAGCAACACCAACAGTGATAAGTCATATTGATAGTATGTAATTTTTATATGATGTAAGGAGAAAAAATGTACTTTCCTTTTATATTCTCCCTCCCCCAAATCCATAACCTCAGTCTATACATGAGAAAACATCAGATTAATTTCAACAGAGTGACTACCTATATAACAACTATGCCAATAGTCCTCAAAACTGTCAAGGTCAACCAAACAAGGAAAGCCCAAGAAATTGTCACACCATAAGAAGGCTAAGGAGACATGAGGAAGAAATGCAATGTGGCATCCTGAATAGGATCCTGAAACAGAAAAAGGGTATTAGGTAAAAAACCAAGGAAAAAGAAATAACCTTATGATTACGATAAATCAGTATTGGTTCATCATTTGTGACAAATATACCAAGTTAATGTAGAATGTTAGTAGTAGGGGAAGCTTTATACACAGACTGGGCACATGGAAACTCTATACTACTGGATCAGTTCTTTTGAACATCTAAAGACATCATGAAAAATAAGGTCTATTAATTTAAAAAAATTATCTCTGTTTCAGAAGTGTCTGCCTACTTATCCCATGCCATATGCTTGGCAATAGTATTTATATAGGAGGTATGACATTGAGGGCAAGGCATATAAATTTAATCGGTATTTTTAAGGTAATAAATATTCATCAAAAAACTAAATAAAATATGAATCAAGACTGTAAATAAAAATAGTTGTTGCCACATTCAGTTAATCCATACACCACAAAATATTTTAGGTATGCTATGTTTGAGAAACAGATTTGTTGCTATTTTATACTCTTTATACTTAAAATTTTTATTTTTTTCTTAGCTTTAGCTATTCTCACATCTTTTTAAAATATGAACTTCTGCTGGCCACATATTCACACATTCAGTATATTCTATATATTATTCTGCATTCTAATTCTGCTGAACAGGACATGAGGCTGGTTTTCCTGAGCTTTTAAGGGATGGGCCTTTACTACCTACTGATTTTAGATAGTTTTCTGAAGGCTACCATTTCTTCATTTGCATATGCCTATTTCTCTCATTCTCACCTAGTTACCTGAAAGGCCTGCATTTATTTTCAGTGGAGAGGCTAGTCCTTAGTTTATAAATGCAATGCATAAATATTCACCACTGAGCACAGATGTAAAGATAAAGTCAATTCCTCCATCCAGCAACAAAGGCCATCTTTTCTCTCCAACTTAATCTTCAACTGGATTACACAAATGAAAACCAAAAACAACCGCTTCACTAGCTCCCAAATATTCCTAAACCATGTCTTCCTTCAAGCCATTTCTCCTGTTTAGAGTTCTTTCACTAAGCCTTATGATATAGGATAATCTTCCTGTTTTCAAAAACTTGGGTAAATTTCCTTCTCTTCAACCAGTACTTCCTAGTAAATTTCCACACTGATTTTTCCTTCTAACCTACAATGGGTAGCATTTATTTTTGGATCCATGTGGATTTACACAGTTATCTAATTTCAGACATTTCATTTATTATCACCCTAACTAGAATGGATATGCCAGTACTACAGGAATATGACTCATTTATTTTGTAATTCTGGTAACTTTATTAAAGCCCTGGGATTGCAGTAAAGAGAACCATAGAATTTAAAGCTATAAGGCAACTTAGAAATCTCCTAATACAGTTAGACTTCATTCAGGAAATAGATACAGGTGGTCTCTGACTCCCTGTAGCCACAAAGCTAATAAATATCTGTGAGGTTTCAGAACAAGGTATAAGACCTAAATTCTCTTTATCACCTTGGGATCTAATTCCATGATTCCAGAAAACACTTCTCGCTGGATTAATGAAAGAATAATGGACCAGATCACGCGAACACCAGCTATATCTATATAGCCTACTGCAAGGGTGATAATATCATTTCAAATTATGTATTTTGGAAATTTAGGATTTCTTAGATGCTAGGAGATGAGGCTATATCAGAGCATTTGTAGCCTTATATGCTTAACAGACTCCAGAGGCTGCTATTAAGGGTTCAGGTAAGAGAACACAATTGTACTATTCACATCCCTTCTTCCATTGGCCAGATATTATTAAAAATTTTTGTTTTCAAATACTTTTAAGCAAAAAATTCTTGAGTTTGAGTAAAATGCAAGTTTGACAATTACTTCTGTGGTGTACGCCATTAGAGAAAAAAAACAAAGACGAATCAGGGGATTAGAGAGCCAAAAATTTCACTCTAAGAAAACAAAGAGCCAACTAAACTGAAGTGAGCAAAAGAAAGCAAATAAAGCTAAAAGTAGAAATACACAAAGGATGTCATATAAAAACAAAAAAATTAATAAATAGTGGCTTTTTTTAGATGATAAATAAAATAGATAATCTCTAGTGAGGCTGGGTAGGAAGAAGAGAGGACACAAATCACCAATATAAAGAATGAAAGAAAGAACAACACTGCAGGGCATACAGGTATCAAGAGAACATAATGAACTTTATGTAATGAATTTGATAACTCCAATGAAATGGACAAATTCCTTATATGACAAAAATTAAGAGGACTCCCTCAAGAAAAAACTGATAACTGAAATCATTCCATATATTAAAATAATTGTTTTAAAATATTCCCATCATAATTTCAGTCCAATATGGTTTACCCAAAGAATTCTCTTAAATATTTAAGGAAGAAATGAGAGGACTGATACAAAAATTCTTCCAGAAAATTAAAGAGCAAGGCATACTGCCCAGCTTACTCTATGAAGCTAGTGTTATACAAATAGATAGCAAGACTTGAGACAAAAAGACAAACCAACCAACCAACCCAGGACCCAGGAGAGGGATGCCTGGGTGGCTCAGTCAGTTAAGCATCTGCCTTCAGCCCAGGTCATAATCCCAGGATTCTGGGACTGAGTCCCACCTTGAGATTCTTGCTCAGCAGGGAGCCTGCTTCTCTCTCTACCTGCAGCTCCCCCTGCTTGTGCTCTTTTTTTTCTCTCTCTCAATAAATAAAACCTTAAAACAAAAAATGAAAAAACCCCAGGAGGTTAATAGGATTGCCAACTGATCTCAATGAGAGATGCATAAATTCTTAACAGAAGTTTAGCAAATTAATTCAATAAAATAGATGAAATAGAATAATATATTGTGAGTAACTGAGGTTTATCCTAGGAATGCAAGGACAGTTTGGAACTCATCTATCTATGTAATCCACCACATTAAAACTAAAAGGGAAAATTATATGGTAACCTCATTCAAAGTATAAAATGAAAAATCTTGCAGATTTTTTAAAAAAATTAACATAGTGAATCTGTATTTTAATGAAAGAGCAAAGGACCTGGGAGAGGCAACAATAACTTTGAAAGGGAGGAACAAAGCTGAAGGATATATACTACCTTATATGTAGGCATACCATAAAGCTGTCATGATTAAGATAATGTAACAGAATAGAGCCAAAAAGAGCCCTAAAGAGCGTGTGAGAAGGCACACACATGTGCACGCAAGCCAACTGAGGTTTGACAAAGTTGCCAAGGCAATTCACTGTGGGCAGGATAGTCTTCAAAACAAAAATGGTGTTGGAACAATTAGTCACATGCAACATAAAAAAAAAAAAAAAAGAATACTGTGATCTTAAACCTCACAATATAGGCAAAAATAAACTTGAAATGGATCAGAGCTCCATATATAAAATGTAAATTATAAACACTGTAGAAGAAAACACAGAAGAAAATCTTAGTGACCTTCCACTCTGCTTTTCCAACGTACAAGCTGACTATGATAAGGTCTATCTATAAATTTATTAGAGAGTGGAATAATTATTTTTGCTATTTTAGGAAGTATTATTTTTGCTAAGAATCAAAGCCAATGTCACCAATAATCAACAGTATTAATTATATTTATTCTCCATTGATTAGCATCCCCTAAGAGAATAGAGCATGAGTGAAGTCTTAGAGAATTCAAAGAGGTCTGTTCTGGTTCTCACTACTGTGTGAAATTTTTGAGCCTCAGAATCTTTCTAATGTTTGAAACTAGGACAACAATATTTTTTCTGCCTACCTTGTAAGGTGGCTCTGAAAGTGAAATGGGACTGTATGTGTAAAGAAGTCTGTAAACTGAGGAGCAGGGTACGTTTGTAGGGATTTATGATAATGATGATTATGAGTCTAGAATTCTCTGCAGTTCTGGGGTCGACCTGAACAAATTTCTAGATTCCAAAGCAGGTCTTCTGATTACTAGCCAAATGCCTTTTAGGTTACCCAAGTGATTTTAACCTCCCAAACCAAGTTTTCTTCATCACTAGAGTGAATTATACCAAATTTTGAGTTACTGGTATCTTCATAATTGCATTACTAGAAGTATGAAATGGATGAATTCTTTAGCACCATTGTAGGACCATGGATAGTATTTATGGACAGCCTAATACGTGTTAGACATGATATAGATCTTAACTCATTTAATCTCTGAATCAAGTCTGTGAAGTAGCTACTATTTTTATTAACATTTTATAGAGAAGTGACTGAGGCATATAGAGGTTAAGTAACCTACTGGAGATATACAGTTAATAGGTGATAATATGGGAGATTTGAAACCCATGTCAGGATCCACAGAAGTCTTGCTTCATAGCCCACCCTTTTAAAAAACTGTATTACCCCCAAACCATCTGTGCTCAGCTTGCACAGTCACTATTATTGTTATCATTAGTATCATTAGACAGTGTAGAATACTAGCTCAGGTTGTTCTAATCCTCTGAAGATTCCATAAAATGAACATAAAAAAAAAAGTCTCTTTTTTTTTTCTTCTTAAAAAAAAAAAAAAAACCCACGGAAAGGCAAGAGTATTAGGTAGGATTTCAGGCCATTAACACAGAACCCCAGTCTCAAACCAAAAGGCTTAGAATTCAAGTTTTGTTATCAGATTCTGTTCCAGGGTCATCTTGTCTTAGCCTCCCACAGGTGCCAGGAAAAAAAGCACAGGGTGTCAGAATCAGCCACAACCAGGTGTTCAAATTCTAAGCCAAGAACCCAAATTAAGGCAGTCTCAGCAGATGTCTGGTTTGGCAATCAAGCTGGCCTGGCAAATTCAGTGGAAAACCCAGGGAAACGTGTTGGGCACGAAAGATAGTGAATTGACTCTAAATTTGGTGCCAGCAATAAGCTGCCCAATGCTGCAATTTTAATAGAATATTATGTCTCCAAGATTTTGTCCAATTCTATGTCCATTTCATCTATTTGTGACCTCTCATGTTTATGGAAAGTAATACCCAAGTGAGGGGAATCTCTTGATAAGGATTAAATGTACTAATCCAAGAGCATGGGACTATCTAAGAAGGTAGAATTTTATGGGTTTGGCCATGCATTAAGAAAGATGTTTTTCAAGTTGGGGCTTTGGAAAACATCTAAATACAGGAGGCAAGTACAGCAGCACAAATAACCAGTTGGGCTGGTTATGTCCAAACAGAAAAGAAATGGATGTATTCTTAGAAACGGTGAGTCACCGTAATTTATATTTCAATAGCCCTGAGTTCTAATACAGGACTAAAAAGACAATTCATGTGGAGATATATATATACACACATACATATGTGTGTATATATACACATACACACACATACTATACACACACACACACACACACACAGAGTCCTGAGTTAAACATAATAATTTTAAATGCCATAATAATAATATAGATAGTATTTTTTGAAGATTTTATTTATGTAATTGACAGAGAGAGAGAGCACAAGCAGGGAGAACAGGAGAGGGAGAAGCAGACTTCCCTCTGAGAAGAGAGCCTGATACAGGACTCGATACCAGGACCCTGAGACCATGACCTGAGCCGAAGGCAGATACTTAACTGACTGAGCCACCCAGATACCCTATATAGATAGCATTTCAAGAAAATTATATGTTTAAGGATAATGAATACTGAGATCATTAATAAGCCATCAGAAATGATCAAAGGGGAAACGTGTAATGAAAATTCCATTAAAGACAAGAGCACTTGTTAGGTTTTTTTTTTTGTTGTTTTTGCCTTTCTTTTTTTTAAAGAGATGAGATACTGTAGGAATGTTTACTGAATACAGTGCCAGATTTATAACTAAAACTTATTTACAGCTTCTGTAGAGTTGGTCTCCCATCAAGAGAGGTGGTTAAATCTCCAAATAGTTTATCTCTAGGTTTAGAGAAATATTCAAGTACATTTCCTTTTACCATAGCTATAGTGAAGGGTAAATTCAGCAACAAAAAAACTCCTACTATCTTTGCTACAGATGTGTTTAATGAGCATTTTAATTGATTTGCTGAAATAGCACTCAACCACCCATGACATTACCTATTTCCTCCAAGAGGTGCAGAGAGAAAAACATTTGTCTTTTATAGAACAACTTCAGGGGATAACAAAATAAATAAATAAAATAGGAACTTCCACCTGAAGGGACAGATTAAGAAAGATTCCTGGACACATCACTGATGGGAATAGGGATGAAGACAATCCTTGTGTCATAGATTACTTGTCACAATTGGAAGCTAGGACTCCACATGATGAATAAGAAGCTTGATTTTTCTCTGTTAAAAGCAAATATTTTATTAAACATAAAAGTATATTTTATTATTTTGTATCCCCCATAGGAACCAGTATCATGTGCATCAGAAGTATTCAGCACAGATGAAGAAAATGATGAAATATTGTCAGACTTCTGTGTATGTGTGTGTATGTCTGTGGATGAATTAGAGTGAGTCTTTGGTGATTTTACAGGAAAATCTTGTCTGAGCTAGAATTATTACAGAATGACACATCTGTGAGCTATGGGAGACTCAATAATCACCATGGGTTAATTATGTGCTTTCTGACTTTAGGTCAAAGAAATATTTCTTTTTAAAGGCCTATAATTATAAATATTTCTTATAAAGTGGTTGAGCTTGCTTCAAACATTAAGCATCCAAAAAATTAGTGATTACTGACGTGTCTGTTCAGTGTACTAATGCTCTCTCCCTTCACAGTTAAGAGTAGGTTAGGTGTGTGAAGCATTCTCATTGAATGCAAAATTTGCAGGGTGTCAAAAAAGTCAGAAATCCACATAAATACCATTTTACTATATTTTAAATTTTCAAAATATAAACATCTTCAATAAAGACATTCCTATGATTAACTTTGGATCTTGAGGCAAAAGAAATGATTTTTAAATATATATATATATATATTTATATGTGATTTTAGCCAGTTTCCTGGCTTTAATGGAAAAACACTCATTAACAATATTTTCGAAGTCTACTTTTGGAAAAAAATTAACCGTTAAAAAATATGTATTATTATCATAATATTTTTAGTATAAATAAAATATAAACTTAAAATAATGCGAGTTTCAGTACATCTAGTTTCCATTTAAAAATATTTTTCAACTTCAATATTCAGAAAAAATTAACCATTTAAAAAATACATAAAAACATGTATATAGGGGCATACAGTTTTCTTTTTGCCCCAGGATTAACATGGTCTGGCACTGCAGATCCAGTCTTTATTTTTAATATTTTTGTTTATCATGGATTTTTTTTCTAATTAACTTTTGGGGGGGCATTCTCTTAAGTTTTTTACCCAGGGTGAGTAGCTCTCTTCAACCTAATCCTGTTACTGTACTGAATGGGTGATTCATCTTCCCATCATTTGATACCAGCAGATGCTGTCAAAACTGGTAAATTTAAAAGAAAACACATCTTATTTTGTATTTCTTCACAAGGATCAAAGAAACCTGGTGAATTAGTAACTCCTTTAGTGTCTTACAGGTCATTTTGGGGAGAAGGAGGAAACCTGAATGCTAAGGTATACTTGTCCTTTTACAAGAAGGATTTAATTAAACCAAATTTTATAAAGTAAACAAAAATAATTTCTACCACTTTGATGAAGATGTATCTTTATTCTCAGTCCTAGGATACTCCTATTTCACCTTATTATTATATATCTTTGCGAATTCTAATGAGAATGTGTACTCTAGTACAGTTTTGAATCCTACTGTCCCAGAAAAAATAAATTAAAAATTTCTGCATCAAAGTTATATATAAAATAAAGAACACTTTAAAACTTTAACTTCCTTCTTTCCTTCACTGCTTTTTTTTTTTAAACATTTAAAAGGTTTTGTTTTTATCCCCCCCCCCCCACCCGCAACTGATATGATTTTGGAGAACAGAGAAAACACATCACGGCCTCAGATTTTCTTTGTTTAGGGAAAGGCACCAGAAGAGCTCATTAGTCACTCAAAGGTGAGGTAGAAATAAAATAATTATTTTTGTGGATTTCCAGGCATGAACGAAGAAGTTAATCCGAATTAGCTAATACATCAGACCAGACATTGAAAATATGATGTCTAACTGTTGGGAGGAATCCTCCTGGTTTGAAAGACATTATGAGATGCTTTCCACCTTTCACCTCTTATATGAAAACAAATAAGGGGAGTAAGGGAGGGAGAGAGACAGGGAAAGAGAGAGAGAGAGAGAGTGCCACTATGCCATCAGAAGGAGAGTGGAGGGGACTGGGCTGAAGAGGAGAGGAAGGGAAGGTGGAGAGCAGCAACATGGAATGGCTGAGTGAATGGACTGCAAAGGTTTTCAAAGTTCAGAATTGGAGAACCTTAGTATCTATCCCAAAGACAGCAGACATTGTCCAAAAAACAGCTTCTAGGATAGATTTGAAGATTACATTAGGTCTCTTTTTTGCTTTCTTACCATTTCTCTGGAATGTCTTCCATAGGGTGGGTGCCAATATACTGCTGTGAAAATGGAGTCTACCTAGCCAGCAGATACTGGGTCATTGCAAATGGGTAAAACCCATATCATATGATACCCGTATCATAGTGACTGGTAGACCTGGATAAATTTTTTTTCATGTAAACCATACACTACACTGTGCAAAAGTTTATACAAATAAGAAAATTAAAAATTATGTATAAAGACATACATAAGTAAAAACACAAACCAAATACATAAATACATGTAGTTTCTATTTAAAAGGGGGGGGGCAGTAACTGGGTGGCTCAATCCCTTCAGCATCTGCCTTAAGTTTAGGTCATGATCCCAGGGACATCTGGCTCCCTGCTCAGGGGGGAGTCTGTTTCTCCCTCTCCTTCTGTTCCTCCTTCCTGCTCATTCTCTCTCCTTCTCTCTCAAATAAACAAAATCTTTTAAAAAATAAATGAAATTAAAAGACAGAATGTGGGTTTAAATTGGCATATTACTCCTCTTAGAAAGACACATCTGAAAAACTAGCAGAAATAAAAAAAGACATACCTGTTTTCCAACAAACAAACAAAAAAAGACACAACCTGTTTTCCAACCTTAGCTATATAAATTTATCTACTTCATATCTTAAATTTTCTTGAATATTCAGTATCTTTCAAATAAGCATGCATTCATCCAACAAATATTCATTGAGGACTACTATGTGACTGACACTTTTCTAGAATCTGGAGATTAAATGGTAAAGAAGGCAAGCTCCAGCTTTGTATGTTCTTTATTCAAAAGGAAGACGGGGAATTGGCTAACAAAACTTGAACGTGATGTTACTCATTTAGCTGAAAATATTTTATTGTATTCAACTAGATGGCATAGTCATTTCATGTACAATTGAGAATACACATGTTTAACAAAGTAAATGTCTGGAATGCCTGCTTATTTTCAGTTATTGGCTGAAAGGCAGATAGCACAAAACCAAACAAGGCCCTATGTATGATCTTATGTTTGCATTACAGTAGATGGATCTGGGGAATGAAAATTTAGACTTGACGTGGGCCCTATCCCTAGATTTTTACTAAGAAGTATCCATTAACATTAAATCTCAGCCAATATATAAGGATCAAAACATAACACTAAGAAGATATTTTTACAAACTGCAAAGGCAAAGAATGCTTTGAGTCCAGAGAATAAAGGAAACCAAATGCCCAGAGAGTAAAATTTTCATGCACAGAAGAATAAGAACTTAAGACCAGTTTTTATAAGTTGAATAAACTTGGATTGGCAGAGAGAAAGTCTGAAAGGAGAGGAGATGCTAAGGGAAATAGAATGAGGAATGAGCAAAGAGTGTGTGTGTGTGTGTGTGTGTGTGTGTGTTTAATTTTATTTCCCAATGTAACAGCCCATTTAAAAACTAGAAACAATTTAAATCCCAGTCGTTTGGGTATTGTTAAATAAGTAAAGCATTATCTGCGTGATGCACTTTGTACTTTAGGAGTGACGACTATCAAGATGGTATTGCAACAAAGAAAGTATATTATAGAATGATTGTTTTGTAAACGACTTTCCATTATCTGTGTATGCTGTTTTTCTCTCTCCCTTTATATGTGTATGTAAATGTCTTTATTTTATATAACCACTCATATCTATATCAACTAAGCTGATCATTCACACGGCCTTAGATCAGACAATTCTAGATTTTCATACAATGGCCAACATTTACTACCTAGGTAACCTGAAGCAAGTCATTTTATAAATCTGCATCAGTTATAGGCTCGTCAAAGAGAAAACCTTTCCTCACAGAGTGGTAAATGTTGAGTGAATTCATATACATAAAAGCACTCAGCTCAGTGTCAACCACATTTATATAAACGGAAGACTCAGTTCCTCCCTCATCCTCTCCAATCAGAGGAATATAGAAAACTAAGAGTGGAATGTGAGCATAAAATGGAATCAGTCTGCAGGGCAGCCCACAAACATGTGGTAGTCAGAATAATGTCCCTCAAACATGTCCAGGTCCTAATCTCCAGAACCTGTGGATGTGTTAGACCACACAGCACTGGGGGATTAAAGTTGTAGGTAGAATTAAGGGAGATTAGCCTGGATTATCTAGGTGAACTCAATATAAGCACATAGACTCTAATAAGTAAATGAGAGGCAGAAGAAAGAGCCAGAGAGAGTAGTATGAGAGGGACTGGGGCTGATGTTGCTGTCAAGGAGTGTGGGTGGTCTCCAGAAGCTGGAAAAGGCCAGGAAACAGATTCTCTGCTAGAACCTGTAGAAGGGACACCACCCTAACAGCACTTTGATGTCATGTGAGAACCATTTTGGATTTCTGGCCCCCAGAATGATAAGATAATACATTTATGTTGTTTGATGCCACCGGGTTTGTGGTAATTTGTTACACCAGCAATAGGAAACTAATTAGAAAAAGCCCATGATCAGCAGAAGAGAAAGAGAATGAAAGGGGGCCCTTTAAGGATGCTCTGTATTCCATTCTCTCCTGCCTCATTAGAAACCCAGTCCTGCTCACCTCTTTATCTTCAACTCTTCTCTCTCTACTGACACTTTCCCATTAGCATTTAAACAAGCTCACATTTCCATAGTCTTAAAAAAAAAAAAAAGTTTCCCCCGTACTTCCTGCCTTAAGACACCAATAATATCTGAATTCCTTACATTGTGACAATCACAAAACTTGGGTGTGTTATTTCTCTGGGGAGGGTCCATGGTGTCAGTTACCTTTTAAAATGGGTGAAATTCAGGGATGTTCTGGTGACCACCCACTCTCCATAATTTCAACAGTTCTGCCCTGGCTGACTGCAATCTACCAAAGGTTTATCAGGACCTCAAAATGTTACTATTTAACAATTGGCTCCCTTGGGCGAGTTAGGTTCTGGCTCCAGGCCAACACTAGGTACATTAGGAAAAAAAAAAAAAAAAGCACCATGGAACTGCATGCCGGTATAATCAACATATAATTTAGGTATCTCTACTAAAACTCAAACTTGAATATTAATGGCCCTTTAAAGTCTCCATAACTGTGTATCTATAGTCAAAATTTTTAAGAAATCTCCACATTGATGTGCCCAAATATTTGAAATGCAGTTTATCCCAAATTAAATTTATTAGTCTTCTATTCACAGAAAGTTCTCAGATATTTCTGGTAGTTCTAATTTACAAACCCGCCATAATCTTATCAATGTTTTCTGACTGCATAATGATAAAACATCACTGCCTACTGCAGTGAACTGAATAGTACCCCCTCAAAATTCATGTCCATCTGGAATCTCAGAATGTAGTCGTATTTTCAAATAGTGATTTTACTTTGATTTTATACTTCCGTCCTCTGTTACAGAGAAAGAAAACATCTCTGCTGTTTTAAACTACACAATGTGCAGTAATTTACTATAGCAGAGCCGGGAAACAATTCACTACTACAGTCTGAATGTTTGTGCGCCATCCCCCCAAATTTGTATATTGAAATTCTAAGCCACAAAGTAATGGTGTTAGGTGGTAGGGGCATTAAGAAGTGCTTAGGTCAAGGGGTTGGCAAGCCCCTTGATTCTGGGACTAGGGCCCTTACAATCATGACTGGGATTAGGGCCTTTATAAAAGAGGACCCATGCAGCTCCCCAGTCCCTTCCACAATGTGAGGAGGACACAGTAAGAAGTCAGCAGCTTGCAACCTGGTGGAGGGCCCTCACCTGAACCCAACCATGCTGACATGTTGATCTTGAACTCCCAGACTTGAGAAGTGTGGGAAATACATTCCTATGGTTTATCAGCTTTCGGTCTGCAGTATTTTGTTAAAGTAGCCTGAATGGAGTAAGACATACACTCACCATGGCACACCAGTGTCTTCAAGGGTCAGGCCCTGCTTATTGCCACAGCCTCATTTCACACTTCATATCCTCTGTGCTCCAGACTCTCTAAACTACTCACAAGTCCCTCAATATATCATGTCTCTCCTTATTCCTTGCTGTTTGTTCTGTTTGCCCATTATCCCTGAAAGACATCACCGGCCCTTCTTTTGTGGCCACTTCCTTCAGTTTACTTCATTCTTATTTGTTTGTGTTTTGAGAGAGAGAGAGAGGACGCATAAGCGAGCACATGAGGGGAGAGGTAGAGGGAGAGGGTGAGAAAGAATCCGAGGCAGACTCCTTGCTAAGCAGGGAGCCCAAACCAGGGCTCAATCTCACAATCCTGAGATCATGAGCCAAAATCAAGAGCTAGCCACTTAACAGACTGAGCCACCCAGGCACCCCGGTATAGTTCATTTTTAATGTTATTTCTACTGGGAAGTCTTTCTGGGCAACATGTGTGAGGTTCCAGTTCCAGTGGATTCTTAGAGTATTTTGCGTTTATCTCACCCTTATACTGCATTATCATCACTGGTCTGTTCTGCATTGTTCTTTGAACTGACTGGCTTGAAGGATAGAGAACTTGCATTAGCTTAGTATCATTCCAATTCCCTTGACTACTGCAACCAAAGGCATCTAGAGACACCTCAATAAATATTTGTTGAATGACTTAACTGAAGATCACTAAGACATAACGCACAGAAAATCCCAGGGAAGAAACCCTTGGTGTTGGAAAGTATTATATTATCAAGAGAAAACAGCTTATAAATGTATAAATATATCATAGTATGTCCAGATGAATGTCCAGAGTATGTCCAGATAAATGTCTTCAGGTAAATAAAGGAAAGATAAAGCATTTTAAGTGAGGAACAATGAAGGAAATGGGCAAGACAGAGCCAAAGATGGAGCATTCAGGTAATTTCCAAAGCAACCATATACTGAAGGCAGGAAATGTATTTACTGTATGTTTTCCAGTGTTTCCAATGTCACCATGCTATCAATGGGAAGCAGGAATAGATTTAATATATGTATATCATTGATATACATATATACATATGTATATATGTATATATGTACAAATATGTATATATATGTACATATACATGTACATATATATACATTGATAGCATATATATAGACAGATAGATATATCTCCTTTGTGAGAAGAAATCTCTAATTAATAGATTTATCCAAAAATGGAATGACCTTTCTTATGAAGAGGTATGTATTCTCTCATTAGAGAAGAGAGAGTGGGATAAATAACTTGGAGGAGATTTATGTCAGTACTATTCAGGAAGAGGCTGGACGGGAAAGACACTGGTCATTTTACTTTAATTTCCACTGAGAGGCACAGCAATACATTTTATTGATTCATATCCTCAGCACTGCTGAATAACTCTTTTTCCTAAAGCATCATTGCTCTGTACACTTTAGAAATCTGTTACTATGGGTGTTGACACACTAAGAATCAGGGCAATTTAGCTGATTGGTTCAATAGATCGCACTGTCATCAATTATGCGTGTGCTAAAGTGGGGCAGTCCCAAAGTTACAAAGTCATCTCATTCAGTTCTATTGATCTCTCACCATGGGATCATGTTTTGTTAATTACTGAACTGTATCATATTCTCACTGAAGTGCTGAATTTATAGTTTAATTTGCTTATGTTTATTCTGTTAGAATAGATGATAATATTTAGGAGTGAAATCTGGCCCTAGTATCAATTTTTCTTCCAATCCATATGTTTTCACCTTCAGAACCAATGATTCCTACAGTTTATTAATGGCATAAAGAATGAGAGATTTTGTTACAGTTTATGTCCTTGAACATATATGACATTTGGCAATCGCCTTTCAGTGCATGAGGAAAGCCTCTCAGAACATTTGTTTCCAAGTACCTGATCAGTAAGAATAGTATTTGAAATTAAAATTTGAGTCAATAAAGCATAGAGCTTTTCTGCTAAGTACTTGAAAAACAGTTTCTCAGCAGGCTATAGCCAAGGGAGCAACAGAATTCAAGTGCAGTGAGGCTAATAGAGGCATCAGCTGCTGAAATAGAATTAAATTGAGGGTCAGGAATTAGACTTGACAGAAAGATTAATAATTCAGTTGGGAACATAGAAAGCAACATGAATGGTTTCAGCTTTTGCTTGGTAATTGTGTCATCTGAAAAAAAATAAACAAAATGAAATAAAATCAATCACTCTTTGGACCATGATGCTTTTTGAAGTGGAATATGGACTGTCTGACAGAGCCCCTGAAGTTGATATCATAGGTTCCTTCAAAGGCTGCTTTTACCAGATTTTGCTTTGGCTGATCAACAGAGTGGCCATAGCTTGCAAGCCTCTGAAGGGAAAAGGAACTTACAGACAAAATTTTAACAAGGTTGAACCAAAGACAAAACACTACCTTCCCTACTGGTGTGGTTCTGTTACTTCTTATCAAAATGGTGGTCAGTGTCTCTGCCTAGGATTTTATTATACTTCATTTTCTCTCTATTACAGTGTGCGGGAAAATTAGTTGCAAATAAGTGCATACTCTATCTGCTGATAAAATATACCACGCAAGTTTAGAATATATAAATACAAATAAAAAACCCAACTATATAAAATATGTAGCTGTAAGTTGAATAATGTGTCTTGAGGTTACAAAGATATAAAAATAGAGAAATCTATGCAGGCCAGTCAGAACATTTCAGAATTCTCTTCCAGCTCCCACCATTCACTACTCATTATTTAAGAGTTATTGTTATTAAAATGCACCAGACGTTTTTGGCCCACTTCGGACAGTGTGTTAGTTTGCTTGGGCTACTATAACAAATTGCCACAGACTAGGTGGCTTACATAACAGAAACTTACTTTCTTTCATTCCCAAAGGCTCAAACTCCAAGATCAATTTGTCAGCAGGGTTAATTTCTTCTGAGAACTCTCTCCTTCGGGTGTAGATGACCATTTTCTACCAGTGTCTTCACATAGCCTTTTCTCTATAACTGTCTGTGTTCACGTTTTCTCTTCTTGCCACATTTGATTACAGTCCACCTCAGTGACCTTATTTGAACTTAATTACCTCGTTGGAGGCCCAGCTCTAAATACAGTCACATTTTGAGATATTAAGCTTTAAGGTATTAATATTCATATATTAAGTTTAATATATGAATTTTATGGGATAAAATTCAGCCTGTAAGAGAGGGTCTTGAGTTTGTTCAGGTAGAAAGGAGGCTTTCAAAAAAGAAAAAAGAGAAAAATAAAAAAAAAAGAAAAAAAGAAAAAGAAAGGCTTCCAACATCTCAGTAGGAGTCCAGCTTCGCTTCTCCCAAGACTTGAGCAGCTGAGTGTCCAGGAGTGATGGAACAGTGTTTTCAACACAAAGTTATTTGGAAGTGGATCAATTCTTTTTCCTGGAATAATCATTATTCACTCTTTCTGGACATTCAGTGAGTTTGGTTCTAGATGTTGATGTGTTTACACTTTTATAGGTCATTGGAAAGAGGTACAGTTTGTGTGTTCCCTGGTCTCACCCGCAGTCTACAGACACACAATGACAATCTTCTCCTCTTCCAAGGCTGTGGTGTTTAACTTTTTGTTAACTGGTATTTACATCTCTAAAAATAATACTTCTCATATGTAAAGTTAGCCAAAGTTTTAACTTCAACAGTGAGAGAGACTTAACTTGAGAAATTCTGGAGTAGAAAAATGGGGAGGTTCTAAGGATGTCATAATGTATAAGTAACTGTGGCAAAGATGTACCTCAGTAGTTTCCACTTTCACCACACACTTGGAAGAATGGGTTTCTGGGATCCAGATATATCTGAGTCATAGGATATCCTCTTTAGCCAGCTTAAAACATCACCTTACTCTTCAATATAGTCTCCTGGGTTTGCTGGGGTAGTAAAAGTCCCCAAGTTATTACTAACTACCTCTATGCTTGTTAAGTTAATATAGGAATTTCAAGGGGCTATGAATATTAGTGAGGATAGTCCTAGAACTTATGAAGTTTTATTTAATTATTTCCCATTTACAAATGTGATGTTGTATGAAAAATTACTGGGTACAACAGTAAGTGGAGAATGCAAATAGAATTTTTGAGCACATATTACAATGATGAACAGAACTAGATGTTTGCATATAGCATCTTAATCTTCACAACAACCTTATAAATAAATGTTACTATCTGCATTTACTGATGTAGAAAGAACTGCCAAAGTAATTAAACAATATGGTCTAAATCATGAAGATAGGAAGGACCAGAAATAGAATAATTCTATTCTTATCTAATCCATGCTCTTTTCCTTACACATTAATGCAGGCGTCACTAATCAATCTGTCAGTATGATGGGTTATGGTTCTTCAACAAGTATATCCATTGGAATAGAGTAACACTGCATTGATTGCTTACTGTTTGTCTACTCCTTCTTTCCAATAGTGGAGTTAGAGTTAGGAGATATTAGTAGGCACTAAAGGATACCACCCACATGACTTACTTTAAATTTCATGTTAAATACTTGAATCAGAAAATAACTAATTTAAAATCAAAGATGATTCCATTAGAACTGATTTTTCTTATATTTGGGGCCTTGTGTTACCCATATTCGGGTGTGAGATACACACATAGGTACACATATCATCTCTTCATATAACACAAATCTTCAAATCAATTTAATCCTAGCACTGAGAGTGTAAGTTTTGGGGTTTTTTTTTGGTTTTGTTTGTTTGTTTTTAATAAGCCTGTGAGGGGTTAAGGAACGTCCCAGATGTCTGCTGCAATCACAGGTATTTTAAAACTCTCAATTCGTAGTTCCAGCCTATGTCTTTCCATGTTAGGGAACTACTCACAGCCAGAACCAAGAGCAGGTATTTCTCGTCTGGACTGACAGCTATACAGTTTTAATAATAGATCAATTTTCCACATTCCTAGATTCTGAAGTACTTGCTCTAGTTTCCTAATTGGCTCTCCATTCCCTTCCTAATTTCTCCGTGTTCTCTTTCCCAGCTTGACCTGTAGATGATACCTGTATATTAGAATGACTACTTTCTGCTTTCTCTTGCTTTAATTTTTATTTATTCATTCAGTAGTCAGTAAAGAGTTATTAAGAAATTCCAATGCTTCTGGATGTTTTTAGTTGCTACGCATATAATATTTTTTAAAAGATAAAGTTGCTATCATATGATCTCCCTGATATGAGGAAATGGAGATGCAACATGGGGGGTTTGAGGGGTAGGAAAAGAATAAATGAAACAAGACGGGATCGGGAGGGAGACAAACCATAAGAGACTCTTAATGTCACAAAACAAACTGAGGGTTGCCGGTGGGAGGGGGTAGGGAGAGGGTGGCGGGTTATGGACATTGGGGAGGGTATGTGCTATGGTGACTGCTTTGAAGTGTGTAAACCTGGAGATTCACAGACCTGTACCCCTGGGGCTAATAATACATTATATGTTTATAAAAAAATAAAAGACAAAGCTGCTGCCTTTATTTAGCTTATATTTAAATGGGATAAGTAGATAAAAATAATGGTGTAGATATGTAATGTTAGGTTGGGATTTGAGCTCTAAAGAAAAAAAAAAATAAAGAGTAGAAGAGGATAGAGTGATTATTTAGGCTACTAATTTGTTGAGGTAGCCTGGGAAGGTACTTCTAGGGAGGTGAAATTTGAACAAAGACCTGAATGGGATGAGGGAGAAACTTGACAGATATTTGGAGGAAGAGTTCAGGACAGAGGTGGTGGAAAGTGCAGGTGTCCTGAGACTGGAGGTGGTTGGGATCTTTGATGAACAACCAAGAACACAATGTGACTGGAACACTGGGAGCAAAGCAGGGTATGGTAGGAATGTGGAAACTTTGAAGTTATAGAGAAATCAAAAGCCAGAATCTGTAGCCTTTGCAAGCTGTGGCAAACACTTTACATTTTACTCCCTGTGTATATGAAGCCACTGGAGATACCTGACTTACTTAGAATACTATGACTTGATCATCCCTTAAAAGATTCTTTTTGCTGCTGTAAGTTAACTGGCACAGAGATGTAAATGTTGACAAGAAAAGCCATTAACAGGCTATAATAGTAAGAGTTCAAATTCTGAGTATCATTTACACACACATATCTAGTGCCAACAGTATTTGCTAATGGACAGTCAAGAATAACTTCAAGGTCTCTGACCTCAGGTTAAGTCATTTATGGAGATGGGGATGATAGCAAAAAAAAAACCAAAAAACAGGTTTAGGAGAGTAATGCAGAGGTCATATTATATTTGAGATGCCTACTAGAAATCCAAGTGAATATGTCAATCAAGTAGTTATATGAAAATACAGGGGAGAACTCATGGTTGAACATCTGAATTTCAGTCATCAATATGGAAATGGTACTTTTAAAGTCACAATCTTAAATGAACCCACCAAAGGGGATAGCGTAGACACAAAACAGATTAAGTTCAAGGACTGCACTCTGGGCATATCTGAGTTTTACGCATTGGATAATAAAGAAAGTTCAGTAGAGGAAGACTGGGAAGGAGTGGTGAAGGTGGAAAACCAGGGAAAGTGCAGTATCTCAGAAGGGAAGAAGAGAAGGTGATTCAAGGGAGAGAATGTGCTCCACGATGTCAAATGTTACTGAGAAGATGAGTACAATGATGACTGAGACTATGGTGATGTGTGAGCCTTGGGTAAACATCTGCAATTACAGTTTCAAAGGACAAATGAGGACACAATGCTGACCAGAGAGTTCAAGATATAACAGGAGAATGACAGTGACAATGAATATCAACACTTCCTTTGAGGGGGAAAGAGAAACAGAGTAGGATATGAAAGAAGATATGGAAATCAAAATACATGTATTTTGTTGGGAAAGATATATGATAGAGGAAAACCGCACATTTAGAAATGAGAGATAATTTTATTATCTACATCCTTACATTGACACAAGGGGATGGGATTCAGTTGTACAAGGTTAGGGTTCTTCTGACATGATCAAAGAACATCCATCACAGCTGGAGAGAAGATACAGTTGATGATTTCACATGCTATGGAGGTAGGAATAGATTTATATTTTAGTTCTTTTCGGTTTGCTTTTCCTTTCCCACTAAAATGAAAACAAAGGTCATCAGCTGAAGTGTGAAATAGTTGCCTGGGACAGGAGGAGAATGGACTGAGAAGAAAAATGTAATAGGAGTGTCAGGCAGCACAGACTCTTAATTTGAAATTGAAGACATTGATTGGTAATGGGTCTAGTTAGGTCACCCTTTTTTCTCGTTTTCGTTTTGTTTTGTTTTTGAGGTTGTTGGGTTTGACTGCAGAGTAGGCCAAGAGTAATCTGTATCCAGAATGAGGCTTTGCCAGCAGAATATGATAGAGGAAAAAAGGAACCAAGAGAGTGGAATATGTCTGAAAACGCATTCGTATAAAGGTGACTTGTGAAAGTTAAGTGGATATGGATGGAATTAAGAACAGGAAGAGAATAACGGACACAGAAAAGATGGTGGGGTCAATGAATCCGGAACACTGAAAGAACCGGGGTCTGGAATTTTAGCATCGTGAGTTGGAAAGAGAGATTGTACCATAGATGGGATAATGAAATGAGTATTATGAGGTACAACAGAAATTAGAAAAGACACCATCTAGTCAATGACCTTAGGAATGATCAATGGGGAGGGGATAGAGGATAAAATCACTGGCACTGAGGAACATAAGGATGAGAACAGGGACATGGATGAGTTTTTAAAAGCACCAAGAACAATAACAGACATCAGAGTGGAGAAAGAGCTGTGACCCAAGTGTAAACAAAACAAAAACAAAATTCAAAACAATATATGCCCAGGAAACAGAGAGGGGACTCCAACAGAGCACAGATGATGTATCCGATGGCATATAATTTAGTGTGTCTTTTTATTGTGTTTTGTTTTAGGGAAGAGGCAATGAGAATTGAGGAGAAATCTCCCCCTCCAAGTCTAGTTGTAGGTGGGTTACTAGAGAAAACACTGAATCTTCAGGAGTACATTCAGTTAACATCTACTTTTCAGTAGAGAGAGAAAACACTGTATCTTCAGGAGTACATTCAGTTAACATCTACTTTTCATTACAGAGATTAAAAAGAGAAAGACAAAGAAATATTAGAGAGTCAGTTGATATATTTTGCTGATCATAGGCACTAGGGTCCAGAGAGCATGATGGAAAGTATAAGGCCCCGAATCAGGAGACTGTATGCCGTCTAATGGATATGAGAGTCAGGGATATGGGATGACCTAAAAAGCTCAGGCTTCTAGTGGTGACTTTGATAGAGAGGGATAAGTTTTAACAGTCTCTAAAGAAATATACTCAATCAGTTCTAACAGCAGTCTTCTGGGGGGAGTGCTAGGAGGTTAAGAATACAGGAGGGGCAGAGGTCCATGGGTCTCCCGTGATATCCTTCTGAAGGCAGAACTTAGAAGGGTGGAGAAGCAGTTGAGTCATTATTACTTTGGAATGGTTCTTGCCCACCTCCATTGTGCTACCATAACTAGGTGGGAAAAATCTGTCTCATCTGCCTTTCCTTTCTGTGAATATAGTGCCTGTGTCTGAAATGATTAAAATATATGAGTAACACATAACCAGTGCAATAGATTATCTCCAACACAGATACCTGCTAGAGAATTCAATAATGAATTTACTACAGTTTAACACCCGCTTGCTAAAGACATATGATATTTGAGAGGAGGGCTTGCTGGATGGAGAGACTGCATGCCCATTAGGCTCTTTTATCATAGTATTCTTACATTAATTCAGATCACCAGAATACAACAGAACCAAAGGCACAATTATCCCAGCCTCTCACTGAGCTACATTTAATAATCAGCCTTCTCCTTTATAAAGATTCATGAGTAGATGCATGCTTTTGAACAGCAGTTCTGGCTTTTATTAAACCATAGATTATCCACTGTGTTAATCTGTGTCTCTTAAACAAAGCTGTTTGACATAAATTTCTTCTTAACTTTATTTCAAGGAAATCACTTAGCTCTACAAGGGAATTTTTTGATTTACAGATTTTGTCAGAATGCAAAAATTATTTATGAATCCTATTTTCCTTTTCTGCAGATCCTAGAAGACCTGAAGCCTAGAAAGCTTAGGGTCATATGCAATGCTGGACTCTATCTCATCTCGGTGTCTGGAACTAAAGCACGTGCCATATATTCTTCTTTTTCTCTTTCGAACCTCAACTACACTATTAAGCCTTATGATAAAAGTTTAAGCTATCTCAAGTTCTTTAAGAAGTAGCCTACATAAAAATACTTAGACTACACAAAGAATAACAATTCCACCAATTTTTACTCTAGATTTAGAAATAAACTCATATTGTTTTTTACGTGTGACATAAGCCTAGATTATCTATGATCCCAGATAAATTTAAAAAGAAACATCCATTAATGAGAATGCATAGAACTTAAAGTAGCAGAGAAGGGGCTTTGTAATATTAATATGTTGAATAACATGCAATTAACTAATTCTGTATTCTTGTTTATAACTTAATCACTACAATATTATGGTTTATGCATTATTATTATTATTATTAGAGGAAATTGCAGCCTAGCGAGAGTAATTAAAATTTTTATTCTCAGAATGCCCACAGCTACCAGAATGGAGATAGGAACTCATAGTTTAACTTCAAAGCCTGTGTTCTTTCCCCCCACAACTACTGCCTCCCAGCCTCATTACAGGAAATATATACCATCCTACATTCACATTTTTACTGCTTTAGCTTCTAGTTAAAATTCTGGTAAAGAGCCTGTTGCTAAGAAGCAGAGCAAGTCCATATTACATTGCAGGCCCTTATGATTACAGAACAGCCAACCAAAATGGCCAGGGAAGCCTTGCAATTACCAAGGGTCCTACAAGGCTCAGTAAACATCAGTAATAATAGCTCTGTTGTATAAGGACTAATACAGGATAATTTTGCCTGAGCGCATATGCTACTTGGAAAAATGTCATCAGTCATTTTTCTGCAATGCTCTGTCCTATTTTTCTAATATTTGTATGTAGCTTTCCTTGAGTCTAAAACGTGTATTCAGGGCACCTGGGTGGCTGAGTTGGTTAAGCATCTGGCTTTAGCTCAGGTCATGATCTCAGCATCCTGGGATGGAGTCCCATATTGGGCCCCTTGCTCAGCAGGAGGAAGCCTGCTTCTCCCTCTCCCTCTGTTGCTCCCCTGGCTTGTGCTCTCTCTCTGTCAAATAAATAAATAAAATCTTTAAAAACATAAAATGTGTATTCATTGTAATTTAAGTTCCTGCAGCAGGTTTTTTATTTGTTTTTTAGTTTGTAAGTTTATTGTTTTTTGTTTTTCGTTCTGTTTATCTACGGCTTAACCACTCAGGATCTAAAACAGAGTTGAACACTTACTAGGAGTTTAGCAAATACTGTTGATTAAATAAATGAATCTGTTTTAATTTCAAAAATAAACTCTATGACAATTATTTCTTAGCACTTTTCAGCTCGACAAGAATGGGCCTATACTAGAGCTCAGCCCAGAATGAGGAAATGCATTGTAATTTCCTAAGGGAAGCTGGTAACAAGGCAAATGCAAAAGCCTATAAGAAGTGCTGCTTTTTGATTTGACATTAATGGAGATTAGTTAAAAATAAAAGCAGCTGCTCTGCAATAATAAACAAAAAAATTCAGCATTCCTCTTTCCTTGCCATTCTGTCACTCTAGTCTTATCTTTTAATTAAACCTGAACTTTAAAATAAATGTGTCTGGCTTGCTAGTTTATTAAATGGAATATCAATGGAGAGCTTCTAGATTCAGCAATTGGTATGCTATAGAATGCCTTTTAAAAATATACGGCCACATCAAAGCTCTAATTGTACTAAAAGTCCAAGTTTATAGTTCTATTAGAAAGGCGCCAAAGAAAAGTGTGACAATTGAAGCGGTTTGGCTTGTTGAAGTGCTCACATAGCTGTGTTTAAGGGATGATTAGCTTTTATTAAACATGGTAATTTTGCCAAGAAATGTAAAGTTCAGTATGATTTTTACAATGCAAGCCAACTTGAAACTTCTGATGTATACCTACTGAGTTTTGCATACTTTGCCCATTTTTGCATTTTTGTATTTTGCTTAAAATCCACCATAATCAAATTCACTGTATCCTCTCTCAGTCACATAACATTTTAGCAGTGGTCAGTGTTTGCTTTTGAGCTGTTTATTATTCACAAGCCAATGGTATGAACTTGTCAATATTAGGAAATCTAAGGTTAATAGTTTTGCTTGTATGCATATACATACCATTCACACATACTTAAATTCTGGTTATGCTGTAATATATTTATATACCACAGGGTGTCAAGAGTGATTCTTAGCCCTCTATCTATCACTCCGTGACTTTGGCTTTTTGGTATTTGATAACTCTTTTTTTTTTTTTTTAAGTTTTTATTTATTTGAGAGATAGAGACAGACAGAGAGAGGTCGGGGAGAGGAAGAAGGAGAAAGAGTACGAAGCAGACTCCTGGCTGAACACGGAGCCTGACATGGGGTACCATCTCACCACTCTGAGATCATGACCTGAACTGAAACCAAGAGTCAGATGTTGAACTGATTGTACCCCCCAGGCGCCCTGACTCAGCTATTATTTATAAAATAAAAGTGCAGGCAAAGCATTAAATATTAATAACAATCTTTCAGAATCAGAATTTCAAAATAGGGGATATAACAGCTTTACTATTGTTATTTGCCACTATTACTGCCTCTATCAGTTTGATCTTTTAAAAATAATCTGTATATTAGCATATATACTCAGGTAGGAATGATTGGGCCAAATTTGCAACTTTAAATGTTCATAGTACTATTCATATCCATTGGGTAGAAATATTTTTTTTTTTTAAAGCAGGAAGGGGGCTCCTGAGTGGCTCAGTTATTTGAGCATCCAACTCTTGGTTTCAGCAGGGGTGTGGTCTCAGGGTCATGGCATCGAGCCCTGAGGCCAGAATCCATTGTGCTTGGCACTCAGCATGGAGTCCACTTGGCCCTCTCCCTCTGCTCCTCCCTCCTACCGGCCCTAAAATAAATAAATAATCACCACACACACACACACACACACACAGGCACGAAGGGGAGAAAAGATGCAAAGATTAATTGGGGGAATATGGATCTTTAATCCTACAATAGATTATGGGAGTGGTACTGGTTATTTAAAAATGAAATATGTAAGTAATACATAGTATGAAAGGAGAAAAATGTAAAGTCAGTTGTATCTCTTGTTGAATCCGTAAGACAAATTTAAACAGATAAATGTTATTACCTAAATTTGGTAATTGGATAAAGTTTTTGTGAAAAAAGACTGGCAGGTATTTTTGCTGAAAGTAATTTTTTAGGCTACCTCAATAAAATATATTACAGTGTTCAGTTACATTAGATGGTACATCTGCATTGCAGTATTAGGTTTATTTTTAATTACTTCTTAAAACAGACAGTAGGCAACTTAGAAAATATCTGGAATATATCCATAAATCACACATGAGAAACACGTGAAGTTGGATGCCCCTCCCAAGTACTGTCATAGCGCCTGTAGCATTTCATCCTAATTTACGGAACTGTTGACTTCCCCTGTAACCACAGTGAACTGTAAACTCTGTATCATGTGTCTTATTCTCTGTAGAATCCCTAGTCTCTATCACATATTAATTCTACAACAGTTTTCTCCTTACATGGGTGGATATTGTTTTTTTGGGGGAAAAAATCTGAAGGATAATATGTTCGGTACATTCAAAATAGGAATAGGTAGAACAAAAAGAACTAAAATTAACATGGAATGTACAGAACAAATTAGAACTGACTAAACAGATGATTCAGTGACATGAATTTCAGTTGTTCAAGGGAAGATGTTATAGCCTCCAGATAAATCCAAATATTAAAAAGAATGCTTCCAAAAGTAAAACTGATTCATAATCAACAACATTCAACCATATACTGGATAACCACTGATGAAGATTATTCTCAAAGATTACCGCCCTGGGGTTGAAGTTAGAATTAATTAAATTAAATAACAAATAAATTAAATAAGTAAGTCTTTATAACCTAAATCTTTGTCATTATATAGGTCAATTTATAAAACAAGAGCAGACAGAATTAAGTAATATCCAAAAGCAGTGATCACAGATTTTCCCCAACAAAGATGGGTCCTATATAATCTGGTTTAGGACTATAAAAAAGACACCTGTGAGGAATGGTCACTTCCAGATCTGCTTGGTTTCCTGACTCCATAGAAAACAGGAAGCTGCCTCCAGCAAATGCTGGCTTATCTTGTGCTCACCAGCTTTATGTTCTGCTCCTGAAGAGTGGCGTACTTGCCTTTCCAGACCCCTTTCCTTGTTCTGTGCTAGCATCGTGTCTCATTCTCTTTTATAGTATCATTAAAATGAATAAACAGAGTAATTACCTTGCCAGCAAGTAGGGCTAATCTTATTGCATGTATCCTAAATGTCTTAACTATTTTGAAAACCAGCTGGTCTGTGTCTCAAATGCTACAACAAAGGTAATGGCTTTTACACCTAGACAAGCCAATGGTTTTCTTCTATGGGTTTTTAGATTTGCCACAGGGAAAAAATTGTAATCACTTCTTTCACAATGCTAATAGCTTAATGTACATCAATTATTGTGAGGCAGCTGAAATGGCTGTGTAGTCAGGACTGTGTATTATCTCTCAGGGCCAGAGCAGGATTGCCATTTTTGGCAAGAAACAGCTAGCTATCCATTTACTGCCACTTGATTGGAATAATATAGAGATTCCTTTGCTTGCCAGAATTTTTTGGCTGTGAAATCTAGGAAATGTGTTCTGTGTTACTGCAGTGATGCTCATTTTTGGTTCCATGTTTTTTGTTTCTCTTTTCAGTACTATTTCTCACCTTTTTACCTAACCTACAACTCTCCAAGGAACTGCAGGGAAATCCTTAGTTCTCCTGCTTGGACTTGACATTGAACCATCAATAGGAGAATGAGATAGAAATTACTCAAAAAGGAGTGGGGGAAGTTATGTGAATCCAGTTGCCTTGTGCTTATTAGTGGCATAACTAGTATGCCATGTGGATTCTGGCTCTGTGAATTCTCAAGCCACCCTACCTCCCACTATGGAAAGGCCAAAAAACCATGTCAACATCCATGAGAACACTTGAGGGCAGATTTACACTTAGCATTAGGAAAGTTGGATATTCCCCTCTAGAGAGAAAGCTATAGTCAATAGTGTTGTAAGTTACATCACCTAAAGGAACAAATTATCAAGCCTATGGTTTAGGGTTGAGAGTACTGCAAGACATACTTATTGCTATAGTTTACTTGAAAGTGTAATAGCTAATCAGACTGGCTGGGTTTCAATTTTGGTTCCAGTTCTTGTTAGCTGTGTGACTTTGGGCAATATAATAAATTCTCTCTGAAACAGAATTATTAATAGTACCAGTATCTAAGGATTGATATGATAATTAAACATGATAATGCCTATAGATCATTTAGAACAGGGCCCATTTCAGCCCATTTCATGTTTAATAAATTATACACAATTATTATTGTTACTACTATGGCCACTACTACTATGGTAGTGTAAAATTATTTAATCTCTCACAGATAACAGAGCTAGGGAGCTTCATAAAGAGACAGAGATAGAAGGAAATGAGTTATCAAACTTAACCACAGTAAGCCTCCAGTTAGATTTCTGGTGGAATAATTCTTATAAGCAGATTTACTTTTGATCAGCTGGCCATGTAGCATGGACACAGCTGTTTGGATACTTAAATGACAGTCTTAGCCAGAACAACATGAGATAGAGGAATGTTTATCTTTTTCGTCGTTGTTGTTAACTTTCGTTATAGTTGGTTTTATTTGCGTTAAATCCCTTGCCAAAATTCTAGGGCTCGTCAAGTCCTGAGCCAGCTGGGAAGAAAAGCTCCCATAAGTACTTATTTATCCACTCCTAGTGTATAACATCCTCAATATGTTGGAGGATAAAGGCAAAATAAAATTATAGGGTGCATTTTGCCAAATATTTCTGCCATTTCACATGATAATTTTGGCTTTTCTTGCCATCAAACTAATATATCTAAAAATATGGACAAATTGTCCATGAACAAGGCCACTCAATTGGAGCTGTCTTAGATTTTGGAGTCAACCCAGATTTCAAGTTTATCTAGTTTCCATCTCAAGTATGGATTTTTCAGTGTCATTCAAATTGAAATGTGTCTGAAAAATGGATGCACAGGGAGTTGGTAGAAATGGCATTTCCTCTAAAGAATGTTCTCTTTGCAGTAAGACAGTTACATTTTGGAGAAAACTCTACTTTTCTTACTGCATGACAATAACCTGTTTGGAGTCTTAACAAACAATTGCCTTTAAGCATTTGTGTTCATGCTGTCTTTGGTATACGTATATGTATATGATGTATATGTTATGTGTGTGTATGGCTATATGGTGTTTATATATGGCTTCTCTTCCTATAGTTACTTTTTGAAATAAAAAATAAATAAAACTAAAGGCTTACAGTGTTTTTACTAAGCCTTGAGAACTGACCCATATTTCCATGGAGAAAAATGGATAAAATAACATAAAACTGAGAGTTAGAGAAACTGTATCCATTACTACTGTTATAGATCAGACAAATGTAGTGATAGCTAAGAGCACTAGGTTTCTTAAAAGTAACAAATAGACTCAAACAGGTGAGCATTAGATAATGTTTGCTACTATTGAAAAAATGGGGGTGATAGTAGGGATGGGAGGAAAGTGATAAGATTTCACTGGGTTTAGACATATTTGTTTGAAAACAAAGTGATTTGTTGATATAAGGAAAAAATGATATTTATTCCAATTTACACACTGAAAACTGCCAGGAGGATATAATTGTGGAGTTGTAAGTATATTAGCATAAACGGAATTTCAACTACAAATTTCCTCTTAATCTGATCTGGGCTATAGCAAATGCAAACAAAAGAGAGGCTAAGATTCTATTTTCTAAGAAGGAACAGTGTTATCAACCACTTTTTCAGTTCAGTGTTTTTGAGGATGCTCAGTTCATTCCTTCTCTACTATACTTGTGCGAACGCCTAACGACAAATCTTGCTCGAAGTCTGGTCCTCCCCTGTCCTTCCTCCATCATATTAGGCTATAGCAGGGAAGATGTCCATCAACACAAGTGGAGCAGGGAATAATTCAAAATTTCTGTCATACTGAGTTTCTGCTGGAATGTCAATGACTCAGGAAGGCACAGGGGCAGAAATAGTGAGGTTCATCCTCTGGGCAGACTGGAGGATCATGTGATAGAAAAAAGGAATAGTGGAGCCAAGAGATACAATCATCTCTATCAAACTCAACACTTGAATCACAAAAATAAATATGCAATTGTTCTGGGAGCTTCTTCTACACCAGATTACGAAGAAGTCAACTTCTATGTGACTTCTGGGAATTCGGGGACACCTTCTGAAACTCAATGGTTCCCTTTGAAAAGGTCCTTCTCCAACAGTATTCAGCCTCAACCTCCTAAGCAGCAACTCTTACTTGTGTTTCAGGGGATCAAGTTTCAGGAAACCCCATTGTATGTTCCTCTCTCCTTAGGTTTCCTCATAATTCTCTCCTGCACTTAGATAATGTGTCCAAGGACTTTCAGTGATGTCTTGTTTGCATTAGAATACAATTCCTAAGTGCCCAGCTTTATGGAGGTAGGGACTACTTTCAAAAACAGAGATAGGGGTGCCTGGTTGGCTCAGTGGGTTAAAGCCTTGGCCTTTGGCTCAGGTCGTGATCCCAGGGTACTGAGATGGAGCCTTATGTTGAGCTCTCTGCTCAGCAGGGAGCCTGCTTCTTCCCCTCTCTCTGCCTACTTGTGATCTCTGTCAAATAAATAAAAAAAAATCTAAAAAAAAAAAAAAAACAACAACAACAGATAAATACTAGTCACTATACACATTTTAGAATCTTAGCTCCTCTAGTGTTCATGTATCAGGAAAGATGGCCAAACAAAAAGCCACTGATGTGCTTCAGGTTATGTACCAGGCATTTTCATCTTGGATCTTACTTTCGCTAAAAATTGTGTCTCTTTAATTACTTCAATTATTTCAGTATTCATCTGAGTAACTTAATTCTGACATGTGAGTCATTTCCAGCTACACCTAAATGAAAATTTGGTTCATATACTTGAGTCTTCCCTCTTTCACGTTCAGGATTTCATTTTCCTTCAGAGGTTCTTTCCACTTTATCCTCTCGTTTTATATATCTTTTAAACATGTTAGGGTCTTTTTATTTCATACAGAAAATATTTAATATAAAATAAAAAAACTTCTTTAAACTTCACTTGTATACAGTCTACAACAAATGGATTATCCTATGAAAACTTTCCATAACTCCTTGTTACTGATAAGGTAACACCAAACCCCTTCCCCAGCATTCAGGGAATTCCAATATCTGGGTATAATCCAATGGTGAATATACTCTTTAAATGGTTGATTTAGATTATGACTGTGACTTCCAGTAACTAGAAAATTTAGTAATTCTACTTCTGAAGTTGATCAATGTCCTGACACCAACTGTCCAATAATTAACTTTTCTGTAAGAAAATTTTGATTCCATGAATGATTTATTTCATGTTCAAAATTATAAAATTAAAAGAGGTATAAAATTAGGGTGAATGGTACCAACAGTCAAAAATGAAAGAATTTTTTTTAGGTTAATTTCTACACCCAATGTGGGGCTTGAACTAACAACCCTGAGATCAAGTCTCATGCTCTACCAACTAAACCAGTCTGGTGCCCCAAAGATTAAAGAATTTTGATGAAAGAATATAGAAGAATGATTCACTGAAATTTTAACTAGGTTTCTAAAGTTTGCAACAGCAAAAGAAAGAAGAAAGAAAGAAAGAGAAACTATAGTTTACATAAATCCAAATACAGGAGGTGCAAAGATTTTGACCACAACACTATGAAACTAGAAATCAAGTAAAAGAAAAAAATCTGTAAAGAACACAAATAAATGGAGACATGAAAAATGAAAACACAATGGTCCAAAATATTTAGGATGCAGCAAAAGTTATTCTAAGTGGGAACTTACTATCAATATAGGTCTACCTCAAGAGGAAAAAACAAAAAACAAAAAAACCCCTCAAGCAAACAACCTAATTTTACACCTAAAGGAACTAGAAAAAGAACAAATAAAACCCAAAAGCATCAGAAGAAATTATTAATAAGACTATAGCAGGAATAAATGACATAGAAACAAATAAAAATAGAGAGAGATATCAATGAAATCAGGTTCTTTGAAAAGATCAACAAAATTGATAAACTTTTAGCCAGACTCATTGAAAGAGAGAGAGGGAGAGAAGACTCAAATAAACAAAATCAGAAGTAAGAGGAAAAGTAACAACCAACATCAGGAATACATAGAATTATAACAGAAATTATAAATAATTAAATAAATGCCAATGAACTGGACCATCTAAAAGAAATAGATAAATCCTAAGAAACATATAACCTTTAAAAATTAAATCAGGAAGACAATTATCAGCAACAAACTTAAATCAGAAATAAAACAAAATACCAACAAATGAAAGTCCAGGACCAGATATCCTCATAGGTGAATTCTACCAAACACTTAAAGAAATGTTAAAACATTTTCTTCTCAAACTATTCCAAAAAAAAAGAAGAGGAAGAAAAGTTTCCTAATTCATCATATGAGAGCAGCATTACCTTGATACCAAAACCAGATAAAGACACTTCAGGGTTACGTGAGTGGCTCAGTCAGTTAAGCATCTGCCTTTGGCTCAGGTCATGATCTTAGGTTTCTGGGACTGAGCCCCATATTGGGCTTTCTACTCAGTGGGGAGACTGCTTCTCCCTCTTCCTCTGCCCCTACTTCTCTCTCAAATAAATAAATAAAATCTTTTTAAAAAGACACTACAAAAAAAAAAAAAAAAAGAAATATAAGACATTAACTCTGATGAACACAGATGTAAAAATACTCAACAAAATATTAGCAAACCTAATCCAACAATACAATAAAAAATTACTCACAATGATCAAGTATGATTTATTTCTGGGGATGCAAAGGCAGTTTAATTTTGCAAATCAATAAGCATGATACATCATATCAAAAGAGAAAGGGTAAATACCATATGATCATTTCAAAGGAAACAGAAAAGTCACTTGGCAAGAGTACATCAATTTATGATAAAAACCCTCAACAAAGTACGATTAAAGGGAACATACCTCAACATAATAAAGGCTTTATATGAAAACCTTACAGCTAATAATATACACAATGGTAAAAAGCTGAGCCCTTTTTCCTAAGGTGAGGAATAAGGCAAGGATGTCCATTCTCACAATTTTATTCAACATAGTACTGAAAGTCCTAGCCATACCAGTCAGACAAGAAAAAGAAATAAAAAGCATTCAAATTGGTAAGAAAGAAGCAAAATTGTCAGTAACTGCAGATGACAGGATAATATGTGTAGAAAACCCTAAAGACTTCACCCAAAAAACTACTAGAACTGAAAAATGAATTTAGTAAGGTCACAGGATACAAAATCAATACACAAAAATCAGCTGCATTTCTCTACACTAGTAATGAAGTATCAGAAAGAAATAAAAAAAAACATTCCATTTACAATTATAGCAAAAATAATAAAATACTTAGGAATAAGTGTTTTTTAAAGCCTAGGAATAAATTTAAACAAAGAGGTGAAAGACCTATAGTCTGAAAAGTATAAAAAAATTGATGAAAGAAACTGAAGACAAAAAATATAGAAAGACAGTCCATGCTCATTCATTGGAAGAACAAATCTTGTTAAAATGTCTATACTACCCAAAACAATCTACACAATTAATGCAATCCCTGTCAAAATACCTACAGCATTTTTCACAGAACTAGGACAATCCTAAAATTTGTATGAAATCAGAAAAGTCCCTGAACAGCCAGAGCAATCTTGAAAATGAAGAATAAAACTGGAGGTATCACAATCCCAGACGTCAGGATATCTTATAAAGCTGTAATAATCACAACAGTATGGTACTAGCATAAAGACGGACACACAGATCAATGAAACAGAATAGAGAGCCCAGAAAGTAACCCACAATTACATGGTCAATTAATCTTCAACAAAAGAGGAAAGAATATGCAATGAGAAAAATACAGCCTCTTCAACACATGGGGTTGGATAAACTGGACAGCCAAGCACAATAGAATAAAACTGGCCCATTTTCTAATGCCATAAACAAAAAGAAACTCAAAACAGATTACAGATTAAGGACCTAAGTGTAATACCTGATACCATAAAATCTTAAAAAAAAAAAAAAAAAGTGCACAGGCAGTAATTTTTCTGACCCTGGCCATAGCAACATTTTTCTAGATACATCTGAGGCAAGAGAAACACAAGCAAAAATAAAGACATGAACAAACATTTCTCCAAGAAGGACATACAGGTGGCCAACAGACACATGAAGATATGACAACATTACTAATCATCAGGAAACTGCAGTATCGGTTTATACCTGGCAGAATGGCTAAAATTTGAAAAAGTATGAGAAACAGCAAGTCCTGACTAGAATGTGGAGAAAAAAGAACCCTCATGCACTGTTGGTGTGAATGTAAATTGGTGCAACTACTCTGAAAAACAGTATGGGGGTTTCTCAAAAAATTAAAAACAGAATTAGAGTATTATCCAGTGTTTCCACTACTGGATATTTACACAAAGAAAATGAAAACACTAATTCAATAAGATATATACACTCCTATCTGTATGGCAGCATTATTTACAATAACAAAATTGTGGAAGCAGCCCAAGTGTCCATTGATTGATAAATGGAACAAGAAGATATGGTATGTATACACAATGGAGTATTACTCAGCCACAAAATAGAATGAAATCTTACCATCTGCAACAGCGTGAATGGACCTAGAGAGTATAATGCCAAGTGAAATGCTAGGTGAAATGCTGTCAGTCAGAGGAAGACAAATACCATAACGATTTCACTCATATGAGAAATTTAAGAAAGAAATGAACAAATAAAAAAGAGAGAAACGAGGGTATGTGCTTTGGTGAGTGCTGTGAAGTGTGTAAACCTGGTGATTCACAGACCTATACCCCTGGGGATAAAAATATATGTTTATAAAAAATAAAAAATTAATTAAAAAAATAAATAAAAACTTTTGTTTTTAATGTGAAAAAAAAAGAGAAACTAGAAAACAGACTCTTGACCACAGAAAACAAAATATGGTTACAGGGGGACTTGGGGGGAGGTGGATGTGGGGATGGATGACGTAAGTGAAGGGGATTAAGAGTACACTTATGGGGGCACCTGGGTGGCTCAGTGGGTTAAGCCTCTGCCTTCGGCTCAGGTCATGATCTCAGGATCCTGGAATCAAGCCCCGCATTGGGCTCTCTGCTCGGTGGGGAGCCTGCTTCCTGTTCTCCCTCTCTGCCTGTCTCTCTGCCTACTTGTGATCTCTCTGTCAAATAAATAAATAAAATCTTAAAAAAAGAGTACAGTTATGGTGATGAGCACTGAATAATGTATAAAATTGCTGAATCACTATACTATAAACCTGAGATTAATATTACCCTGTATGTTAACCACACGAATTAAAATGTTTTAAAAATTCAACATTTTTTATTGATAAAAGTCACGCAGCAGACTAGGAATAAAAGAGAACTTGCTCAAGTCGATGAAAGGTATCTATAACAAACCCATAGCTAACATCATACTTAATGATCAGATAATGAATGCTTTGTCCCTAAAGATCAGGAACAAGATGTCTGCTGTTGCTACTCGTATAGAAGACGGTACTGGAGGTTCTAGCCAGGAAAATTAAGGAAAAAGTATAAAGGCCATCCGTATTGGAAAAGAAGTGGTAAAACTATCTCTATTTGCAGATAATATGATTGTTAATACAAGGAATCCACACATACAGAGTAACTATCACAGTTAATTATGAATTTAATAGTTTGGGAGCATGTGAGACACTGAATAGACATTTCTCTAAAGCAGATAGACAAATTGCCATCAAGCACATAAAAAGATGCTCAACATTAGTTTTTAGAGAAATGCAAATCCCTCTATATTTAGAAGTGCACAACAAAATATGACTGCACATGCCAGAAAGTGGAACTGGATGGCTAAAATGAAAAGACAAGCAATTACCAAATGGTGATGTTGACGTAGGTCAAATGGTCAAATGCTTGCTTATACATTACTGGTGGGAGCATAAGATGGTACAATTGCTTTGAAAAAACTTTTGGCAGTTCCTTAAAAAGTTAAAGGTAGAGGGGTGCCTGGGTGGCTCAGTGGGTTGAGCCACTGCCTTCGGCTCAGGTCATGATCTCAGGATCCTGGAATCGAGTCCCGCATTGGGCTCTCTGCTCAGCAGGAGGCCTGCTTCCCCCCTCTCTCTCTTCCTGCCTCTCTGCCAACTTGTGATCTCTGTCTGTCAAATAAAAAAATAAAATCTTAAAAAAAAAAAGTTTAAGGTAGAGTTATCAAGTCACTAAACAATTGCTTTCCTAGGTATATACCCAAGAGAAATAAAAACCCATGTTCACATAAAACCTGTATATGGATGTTTATAGCAAGTATGTTCATAGTAGTTAAAAAGTGGAAACAACCCAAATTTCTGTCAACTGATGAATGAATCAACAAAAAGTGGCATATCTATGGAATGGAATACTATTTGGCAATAAAAAGAAATAAGGTACTGATATGTTACCACATGGATGACCCTTGGAAACATTACACTAAATGAAATAAATGAGTCAGAATATATCATATATGGTATGATTCCATGTCTATAAAATGTCAAGAACTGGCAAATCCATTGAAATGGAATTTATATTAATGGTTAGCAGTGAATTGGGGAGGAATAGGGAGCTAATGGATACGGTGGTTCTTTTAGAAGTGATAAAATTATTATAAAATTAGGGCATAGTAGTGGTACCACAATCTTTTGAATATACTAAAAAGTATCTAATTCTACACTTTAAAACTATGAATTTTACTGTATGTAAATAAATAAAATTTATTTACTGAATAAAACTGTTCTAAAAACAAAATCTTTAAAAATGCAGCTAGGTTGCTGGAAAATGAAGCCCACAAAGATCATTATTTTCAGGGTTTAAATTCATCTAATTTTCTAATCATGGATTTCGGACCTACACTCTCTTAGGTACTCTGTGGATGGGGTTGTAAGATGTAGATCTTGCACTATGGCAGCTCAAAGTTTATGCAAAGATAGACATGCAAACAAACCATTAAATGCAGTTTCCTAAGTGGTAGTGCATGCTTACAGAGTGCTCTAGTGGACCAGGGCAGAGAAGAATTTTCTTTTTAGGAGTTGGGGAGTTGTCAGATAGGCTTTGCAGAAAAATGGACACTTAGATCCGAAAAGATATACAGCCATTAACCAAGGAAAAGAAAAGGGTCTTTCAAGGCAGTGAGATCAGATTAAGTAAAACCGCATTACCTGCAAAGATGTCCACCATCTACACTACTATAGTGCCTGGGGCTAACTCCGTACGAAGCACTGCTTTACTACTCTCAATTCTCTTTCTTAATATACACCATCCAGAACAGTTATGTACTCATAAAAATAATTCATGGGTATTTGTACAGGTGTACTGAGGCAAATTTACGCTTGGGAAAAGAATCTCATACACACACCACCACCACCACATGTACTTACAGACATTTTTCTGCCTACGCCAAGTCATTTTAACCATTTCACATCACAGCTGTCTTTATTCTCTCTCAGTTTAGTTTCTATTCCAGGGGTGCCTTATATAAACTTTCTTCATCTCAGAAATAACTGCTAAAGTCCAGCTCGTAATTTTCTAAAGGAAAGATGGTAGATTTTTAGTACTTTATGATATCAGTGAGATTGCATTAAAATAATCACATTGTGATCCTTCTCTTAAGACTGCACTTAATATAGGAAACCTTCTCTTGCCTTGAAAAAATACTCAGGCCTCAAAAAAAAAAAAAAAAAAAAAAAACCTCCCCTAAAAAAATGGCATTACAAAAATGTGTAGCTTGTTTGCAAAATAGAAGAATGTGATGTCTTTTCTAGTCCTGAATGACCCCTTTCCATAATCATAGAAGATTGTTATTTCTATCCTCCAATACTAGATTAGAGCTATCATGTTTAATGGAATAGTATAGCACCTGAGCTATTTGGAGGAGAAAAGATGATTTACAATTACAAATTGTTTTGTTTTTGTTTTTGTTTTTGTTTTTGTTTTTGAAATGAGTTATAGTTCCTTTTCATGAAGAATTTATAAAATAATAAAGCACTTGAAGTTTAAGCATTGAAATGCTTAATGAAACTATTTCGAAAACATGAAAGAAAAGATGAATAAATTATGTGGAAAGCTCAAAAGACCACAATCTAATTGAATTTATCCTGTGAATTCCACATTTTGGATTGTATACTATTGTCAGGAAATCTCTAGAGAGCACAGGATGGTTATTCAATGAGTTCTGTGCAATGGGAATTTTTGCATTTGATTGCACTAAATCCCATTTTTCAATTAAACTAAATGGGTAAGACATTGAAATATACCCTACTCCAATCTTTAATTTCCTTAAGAAACTTCTTTAGGATGTGGCAAGTAAAAAAATGGTAAAAAGGAGTCGACAGTATTTTCCTTTACTCACTAACAGTATCTTGTTATGCAGAATTGATATTCTTTTGTGCCATGGCTCTTCTTAATAAAATAGTAAACTGTACTCCTGTTGCCATTTCTTTTTTATACTACAAGTATGTAGGTTTCTATGATGGATTTCATGTTCTCTAAAGAAGCATGCTAAAGAAAACTATGAATATGGGGCACTTGGGTGGCTCAGTGGGTTATAAAGCCTCTGCCTTCGGCTCAGGTCATGACCCCAGGATCTTGGGATCAAGCACCACGTTGGGCTCTCTCCTCCAAGGGGAGCCTGCTTCCTCCTCTCTCTTTCTGCCTGCCTCTCTGCCTACTTGTGATCTCTGTCAAATGAATGAATTAAAATAAAAAGAAAAAACTATGAATAAATTATTTTCTATATTCTTTCTCTAATGTAATTTTTAAAAATCTAAAGTATAAATTTACCTACAGTGATGTGCACAGATCTTAATGCTAAAATTAAAGAATTTTGATAATTGAAGTTATTTGTACAGGATATAAGCCTAAAAAACATTTTTGTTACTTGTTACATATTTTTCCTGATTTTAATAATAATGTTGGTCCCATTAAGAGACTTGGGAAGTGTTCCTATTTTATATTCTGAAATAGTTATATAGCTATTGTTATTCCTTATCATTGTTCTCAGGCAGGTAATTCCATCATCCTCCAGTTGCTTTTAAGGTTATCTTTACTTTTCAGCAATTTGACTAAGATGCTAGGTATTGTTCTCTCATTGTTTATTTTTGTTGAAATCCATTGAGCTTTCTGCATTTATGAGTTGATATTCTTTACCACAACTGAACAATTTCATCATTGCTCCAATTTTTTATAGTCTTATTTATCTATTTCTGATACTCAAGTCCCCGAAATGTTAGACTTTTTGCTATTTTGTCACAAATGACAAATTGTTTATTTTTTGCCAGGCTTTGTCCTCTAAATTTCTGTTTAGATAATTTTTCATACTGTGTCTTCAACTTCATATTTTCCTTCAGTCTTTCATCTACATTTTTTTCTTCCTTTTTTTTTTTTTAAGATTTTATTTATTTATTTGGCAGAGAGAGAGATCACAAGTAGGCAGAGCAGGAGGCAGAGAGAGAGGGGGAAGCAGGCTCTCCGTTGAGCCAAGATCTCGATGCAGCACTTGATCCCGGGACCCTGAGATCATGACCTGAGCTGAAGGCAGAGGCTTAAACCACTGAGCCACCCAGGTGCCCCTATACTTTTTTCATCTAATAAATTTCTTAAGTACTTTGTGCTTTAATTCAAGAATTTCTATTTTTTATTTTACCATATCCATCAGTTTATTGGGAATCTCCTTTATTTTTCAAGCAGTATATTTATCTTTTCCATAATGTGTTAAATACAGATGCTTTTCATCTCTTGTGTTATAGCTCAAAATTTTATGGTTCTATTCACATTGTTTTTTGGTTTTCTTAGTTACAGAAAATAGTATTCTGCTTCTTTATATGTTTAGCACTTTTTTTTAAAAGATTTTATTTATTTATTTGACAGAGAGAAATCACAAGTAGATGGAGAGGCAGGCAGAGAGAGAGAGAGGGAAGCAGGCTCTCTGCTGAGCAGAGAGCCCGATGCGGGACTCGATCCCAGGACTCTGAGATCATGACCTGTGCCGAAGGCAGCAGCTTAACTCACTGAGCCACCCAGGCGCCCCTGTTTAGCACTTTCTAATTTCTAAAAGGTATTTTGAATGCTACATGTTTAAAGTCTGGGTTTTGTTGTCTTCCTTTAAAGAAGGAAATGAGAACAAAATGAGTTTTGTTCTAGGAGGCAGTTAATTTACTGGTAGATTAATGCCGTACTAACTAGCCTTGATTTTAAGCTTTGTTAGATTAAGTCTAAGTTAGGCTTTATGAAATGGCCCAGCAGTTTTCCTTCTGAGGTATGACCTTTTAGAATCTCAGCTGAAAACGATGTATTCAGCATTATCTTTCTACTCGGTCAGGATGAAATCCCCATATATCCCTGTATTTTCTGGCCCATGGGGCATCTGTTTAGTGCTCAGCTTCACAATAACTATACCTCATGCAATTTCATCTTGTATATGTGCAGCTTATGGTTTGTCCAAAGCCTTAACTAGATGCTTCGCTGTATAGGAATTTTCTTTCCAATATCCTACACTTCAATTTCCAGCACAGATTTCTGCTTCCTCAGCTCAGCAAGATATCTGCTTTGATTAGATTCCATTTCCTTCTATTGTTGTCTGGAAAGTTGCTTAAGGTAGAAAATTGGAATAAGTGTAGAGATTACTTCATGTGTTTCTTTTCTATCAAGAATCATATTCTGCCTGTTCTCTGATGTCCCAAAAGTGTTGCTTAGTATATTTTCTCCTGTTTCATAGTTGTTTATGGTGAAAGGGTTAATCTGGTTTAAGTTATTCTGTTAGAGCCACAATCATAAGACATTTGGTTTTATTTTGAATATATTACTTCAAGTGTTGTGTCTAATGAGCTATTTAAGGTTGAGTACAAAAATCCACTCTAGTCAGAACAATTCATTTTGATGGTCACTAACATGCCAACAGATGTTTACCAAAGCATATGTGAATCCATGGAAAGAGCTTGACAATGGGAAGTCAAACTAAAGAACATGAAACTGGGAAGAATATCTATTCCTTTTTCACATGCTATTTGGTTATTCTTTAACCATCTTGAAATATCCATCAATAAATTGCCCTAGTAAACAATTTCAATAAAATTATTTCACTGAAAAAGTGATGAAGTTATTCTTCATTGGCCTTCACATTTAATGATTCTATAACCATGTCTAGCTCATACTGGAATACCAATATTTTCACTACTTATTTTAGAATTCAGAGATAACAACAGCAAATAAGAACCTTAAAAATCCTACAAATGTAGTGATCTGAAGGGGCACATGCACCCAAATGTTTATAACAGCAATGTCCACAATAGCCAAACTATGAAAAGAACCTAGATGTCCATCAACAGATGAATGGATAAAGAAGATGTGGTATATATAGACAATGGAATACTATGCAGCCATCAAAAGAAATGAAATCTTGCCATTTGTGACAATGTGGATGGAACTGGAGGGTATTATGCTTAGTGAAATAAGTCAATCAGAGAAAGACAATTATCATATGATCTCCCTGATATGAGGAAGTTGAGAGACAACATGGGGGGCTTGGGGGATAGTAAAGGAATAAATGAAACCAGATGGGATCAGGGGCGGGGGAGATAAACCATAAGAGACCCTTAATCTCACAAAACAAACTGAGGGTTGCGGGGGTGGGTGGAGGGAGAAGGTGGTGGGGTTATGGACATTGGGGAGGGTATGTGCCATGGTGAGTGCTGTGAAGTGTATAAACCTGGCGATTCACAGACCTGTAGCCCTGGGGCTAATAATACATAATATATTAATAAAAAAGTAAAAAATTTTTTAAAAAGAACATTAAAAATCCTTAAGGTGTATCTTATAAAATATAGTTATAATTTAGTTACAATGATAAGATTGCACTACTAAATATAATCTCATCGTGGACAGTTTCCAACCTTGAAGCCAAACTCATTTTGTTTTCACTGTTTACAAAGATTGATAAATATAAATAATGCTTCCAGGATTCTTGCTCTCAGGATTCTCTTATCAAAGTGGGCTTTAATGCATCTATTTTTGCATACCCAAACACATGTCCTATCAATCAAGACTTCTTATTCTTATCAGAATAATGTGAGTTAACATTTTGGTACACACACTAAATCAGGAGATATTTAACTAATTCACCAATGTGGAGAGCAATTTATGGTGTCCTTCACAGGTGTTTACAATTAAAGAGATGTACATGTCATATTGTTTTAGAAGACAGGATATCAAACATGCTTTTTTTTTAATTTAATTTTTTTCAGTGATCCATAATTCATTTTTTATGCACCACACCCAGTGCTCCATGCAATACGTGCCTACCTTAATACCCAGCACTGGGCTCGCCCAACCCCCACACCCCCCTCCCCTCCAAAACCCTCAGTTTGTTTCTCAGAGTCCACGTCTCTCATGGTTTGTCTCCCCCTTCAATTTCCTCCAACTCACTTCTCTCCATCTCCCAATGTCCTCTGTGTAATTCCTTATGCTCCACAAGTGAAACCATAAGATAATTGACTTTCTCTGCTTGACTTATTTTATGCTGAGTCAAATAAGGCAAACGTGCTTTTTTGAAGTTTATGAAGTAATGACTTATTATATTATTATTTTAATGAATAAGCTATACCACTTAATTACAAAACACACTTTTTTTTTTTTTTTAGCTTTGTTGGTAAAAGGTAGCAAGAATAATCACAGTGATAATCATATTATCCAATAACTTATTAGCAAAACCTATGGGGAGTAGTGAATGGTTATAAACATTAGTTTGAAAATTACACAGACATAGAACCTCAATAAATTACTTGATCTAGTCTTCACTGTTAGGCTAGTGAGAGGCAAAACATTCAAGATAGGTTGTTGTGGAGTATTTTCCATGTTTCAAAAGACAACATTCCCACATTTCCACACATCTACAACAAAAGTCTCACGAGATTTTGATTGCTTTAGTTTAACCTTTGTCTTGTTTGGAGTATTTATGTACAAATATGGAATACAGGTATTTGATATTCCTTTAATTATGGTTTTCATTAGAGCTATGGGAAGGCGGGTGCATTAACTTTTACCTTTCTCCTAATTTAAGTAAAATCTAGAATTACAATTATTTAAACATGTATTCCAGAATATAAGTAACATCTGAGGGGAGACATAATTTTCTTCAATGTCCCAGAGCAGTTTTAGACTCATTATATTTTCCTGAATCTGTGGATTAAGTTCTCCTTTTTTTCCTTTGTGGACTTTCCTTCTGTCATTAGAGCCCTATTATTCCAACCCTCCATCCTTCTAGTATAGTCTCTCTTTCACAGTAGAGCCAGCTAAAAGTATTACTGCTACCAAACCCTCATTCCCTATACTTACACTGGTAGCCAGAGAAAAAGATACACACATTATGATATCTCATAAGTTCTAATTAGGAAATGATTGTATAAATTCAAGCTCACATATAATAAAGTCAAATAAAATGATCTTAATTCAAAATTTTCTTTCTGTACTTTTGTGTTAAGATCACAAGTAAACCTGTGAAATAATTTCATGATCATTCTTTATAGAGCAGATCCCTACCTTTGTGAAAATGAAAATAACAACCATAGTAAAAACATATGGATCAGCAAATGCTCTGGTCTAAATATTCCTCTGGTGTTTATACCACAAAATGCCTCCCTGTTTTGGCATTCAGCTTTTTCTGTAACAGCACACAGAGAAGCAATGTGCCAGCATGAAGAACCAAATAAGGTATGCATCCTGGGGTCTAGTAGGAATTGGACAATGCCAGACCACTGGGCACCACACAGAGCTGTGTTAGTACTAATATCTTGATGTACAACCCTGAGGAAATCAGAAAGCCAAGGTTTCTGGTTATACAAATGTGCCATTCCAGGATGCTTTTTGACTAGTGGGGAGTATTTTTCAAGTATGAGAAAGTGTTATAGTCAGACCAGTGTAGAAGACAGATTTTTTTTTTTTCTGTGAAATTTAATAATTCAAAAGACAAAAAGAAGTTTAGGGACCAAAGGTTGAAATAAAGCAAAGATATCTAATAAAAGCAAATTACATTATTTAGAAGGATATATGAGGAAGCTCTAAATATTTTACAGGTTGAAATAAAAATGCAAGGCTATGCCATTTTTACCTCATCTCAAATCTAATTGCTAAAATTCTCTAAATATTATAAAAATCACAAAGCAATCAGATATGCCCTTTGAAACAAATTCCACTGCCGTTTCAGAGTGACTTTCTCCTGCATCTTTCTCCTGGCTACTACGACCACTTCCTTCACAAATGGCACTCATACTCCCTGGTTTCGGTAGCATCAGGCTGCCATTCTCACTGATGCAGATTTTCGCAGTCTCTGCTTCATAGGTTACCCTTCAAGGGAAAAAGGGAATTGCTAAGACTGTGGAAGACGTAGGGAATGAAGTAAGTGGCACCTTCCATTCTGCTGAGACCCTGTCAGCCAGCCTCAGAACACATTGTTAAGTCCTACAATGGTGACAGAGGCCACGCTTCCCAATGAGATGCAAAACGGAGGTCCTAACCTCACACACCTGAACGGATTCCTAGTTCTTTTCGCCAGAGAAATGATTGTTATCTCGGCCAGAGTCCAGTATGGTAATTGCATTTCTGTTCACCTCTCTCCTCTCCCAACAGTTTTTTCTCTTATTGGAAATTCTTCTAATACATGATAAAGTGACAAAGAAAAACTCAGCCACCACGTTCCAAGGAGAGTATGCTCCTAAACGAGGAAGGGGGAAATTAACAATAATCAGACACTCTTTTATTCTCTCTGTACCCATCTTTTGATGTTTGTGATGTACTTTGTGTAACATTCTTGTAAGAAACCTTTGTTGTTACCAAGAGAAAACACTAAATAGGTAGTAAAGGTGATTATTCAAAGTATAATGAGTAATCAGAAAAAAAAATCCCCAAACCAAGGTCCTTCCAGAGAACTGAAAAGAAAAGAGAGAGTGCCTCTGGTTTTAGCTGTTTGGAGTAAATGGATTCTTTATCTAAATGCATTATTTAGTATCTAAAATTTTTAATTAGTTTTTTATTACAAATCCATTTCTTCTTAAAAACAACATACCGTTACCCCTATTCTGTTATAATTCTTAGAGGAAACCAGAGCTATTCGTTTGTTTCAGAAAACATACATGTGTGCATGATCATTTATATGCAACAATATGAAATATCGTTTGTATATGGGTAGTTTTTTCTTTGCACAAATGATATACTTTATCTAGGCTCTATTTTTTTTATCCTCACTTAATAGCACTTCTTAAAAATCTGCTACATCCTTATACTTGCCACCTTCCACATATGGATTAGTATGTCTCATGCTAGTTACTGAAAGAGAACTGCTGAGTCAATAGACATACAGAAGTTCATTCTATCTTTCAAACTGTCTTTGGATGAACATTCATTGTGATTCTTATAGATTTCTGGGCCCGTTGCCTTTATACCTTTGAATGGAGAGCACCCTGCCCAACTAATGCTAGAGACTCACTCTTCAAAGTCTAGCTCAAAGTCACCTTCTACTGGATCTAAGCTCCCAACTCTAACTGACCTTTCTCTCAGGTGAACCTGCACAGCACTTTATCTGCAATTCTGCCATAACACGTACTCTGTGGTTCATTGTATTATAGCTATTTATAGGCAGAGCTTGTCTCCTCTTTGTTCCCCACCAAATTGTAAGCTCAGCTCTAAGGGCAAGATTCGTACCATCATTTTTATATTTGAATACCTATGTCCCATATCTGTGCACCTCGCATAGGTCATTCTTCCATACCGCTTTATTAAGTGGATAAAAGGATGAATGCATGGATGCACGATGTAGCATTTCACGGCAGATCAGTACCAAAGAAATCCCAGGCCATGTCTGTGGTATCCTGTATCGTCAATTCCATGGAAGCGCGGACGGAATTCTAGGTAACATTTTTTTATCTAACTGCATACTGGCTCATGTATATACATGTATCATGTATTTAATCACTGATGATGGAAATGATCTGATACTTTCAGGGTAGTCTTTGTTCTATTTAGAGAAGAATGTTTGTAAACCCTTTCTGAACTGTTTCCTTTCACCAGTACTATTCTCAGCTGCAGTGAGAGATGAATTTAAGTATCCCAAGTATGTACTTAATATTCCATCTGGTGGTATGTCATCACCACACCCTGCTCTCTGACCCCAACCCAATCCAGTCAGCAACCAGGACAAAGACAACCTCTCAACCTCTGGGCATCAAGAGTTTGGTATAGGTCTTGGCAGATGCAGAGAAGACCGTGCTCCTTCCTTTTTTTCTTCCCTCCCTTTCTTTTATTCCTTCCCTCCTTCTTCCTTCCCACCTTTCTTTTACTCTCATTCTCTCAATCTCTGTCTCAAACCAGTATCAGTAGAAAAGGGTATGAGTTTCGATTATAAGAAAATACTGTCACATACACATTAAACTTAAAGTTTTATGAGCAACTTAATGATTTTTAAGGGAAAAATATCCTACCATTCAAAAACTCATGTAAGGTGTAGGTGTGTGGGTGTGTGTGAATATATATATATATATATGTATATATATATATATATGTGTGTGTGTGTGTGTGTATGTATGTACATATATATATGTCTATTAGCTAAAATAAGTATATACACATTTATATACATATACAATATTTATAACCAAATTAGTTTTATGAAGACCAGCAGTCTGGCTTTCAAAATCTCCTGTCTGTAATCTCTACTGACCCTTTCATTTCAAGAATTCTTTTATTAACTGAATTCCTGAAATAACTCTCGTAATCTCGTCCATCTATAGAAATGATAATAACTTCTTTTATTATGAAATAGTCAATATTTGTTTAAGGACCTGTGTTAATTCTAGTTTTTATCCTTAAAGAAATTTCTACAGGGGTGTCTGGGTGGCTCAGTGGATTAAAGCCTCTGCCTTCGGCTCAGGATCGAGCCCTGCATCGGGCTCTCCGCTCAGTGGGAAGCTTGTTTCTCTTCCTCTCTCTCTCTGCCTGCCTCTCTGCCTACTTGTGATCTCTGTCTGTTAAATAGATAAATAAATAAAAATCTTAAAAAAAAGAAAGAAATTTCTACAAAGTATGACCAACATATTTTAAATCTTAAATCTCTAATACTAAACCTTCCTTAAATGGTCAGTACATATAGTAGCATTAATGAAAAAAATTAGTTATGCTAGAACCTATTCCCTTTTCTGAATTTATTGCAGTCATCAAAACTCAGATGAAATAAGTTTTCTATAGTGAGTATCTTAAATATGAAATTGTGTTTCAAATGTTCTACAAATAGGGGTCACTAACAGACATGTTTCTAAAGCCTACATTCATTGGAGATTAGAAGAAGCATGTTCACTTGTTAAAAGACCATCAAATGTTTTCTTCAAGAGCCTTAGAATTTTTATTAAGAATAAGAATTTAACTTAATTGACATACATTTCTGCCTTTTGTGGTGTTACTAAAAAAATAAAATATACCTAATTTTTGAGTTTCTTTCCTATTTAGGTACCAAGTTCTTCAATTTATTTTTATTTTCCCAAAGAAATTTTGAAACATTCTCAGCTAACGATAACATTGGCATCATAACACCATGTTACAAAAAAAAAAAAAAAAAAAGAACCATCCATATATGAGTATTATGATAATTAGATCTTCAATTAGATTAGCTTAAAATTAATATTGTATCAGTTTTCCACACTGCTAGTTTTAGAATCACAATATTTCACAACAATTGTGCCTAGAGATAAGTTAAAGGCTAGACATATATTATTTACAGAATGCTATGATATATAAAAATTTTATCTTGTGTATCTCTAAAGGGAAAAAAAAGAAAGAAAACTCAGGCATTGCTTCAGGAGACTGGCCTTGCTCTTTGAAATATTTCTCAACATTTCTTGTGTGAAAATACATACATACATACACACACATATGAATATATATAGGAAATAATAGGGATAGATACATGGGTAAACAGAGAAACAGATATCTGCTCCAGTTCCTGCACAGAGCTCCTAAAATCCTTCTAATTTCCTAAGTGATAAAAATGGTAGAAGCACCTTCTCTTTTAATATTTGGTCTATGACCCTGGCTCCGGACAAAGGGCTTCTTAATCCCTTGAAATCTCCTGGGTGACAGGAGTGTCTTTTTGTCTAAAGAAGTGATTGTTGGTGGGCTCCTGGATAGTTTCATAATGGGGGTTAGTCCCCCAAAAGACCAAGCCATGGTTAGAACGTTGGGACTTTCCACCCAACCACAGGTCATCCAGGAAGAAGAGAGAGACTAGAGACTGAGTTTATAGTTGATCATGTCTGCATAGAGAAGTTTCCATTAAATTCCCAAAAGTACAGGCTTCAGAGGGTTTGGGGGTTGGTAAATGTGGAAGTGCTCATAGAGAAGGCATGCAAGCTACTTTCCACATACTTTGCCTTGTGTATATCTTCATCTGGCTGTCCATTTGGATCTGTTGTTGTACCTTATAATAAGCTAGGAAACATAAGCAAGAGTTACCCTGAATTCTTTGAGTCATTTTAGTCCATTATTTAAAGCAAGGAGAGTGCTGTGGGAACCCTAATATATATATATATATATATATACGTATATATATATATGTGTATATATATATATATATATGTATATATAGCCACTTTCTCTAAAGCACTGGTGATGATCTGGGACTTGTGATCAGTATCAGAAGTGGGAGCAGTCTACAGAACAAAGTCTGCAACTTGTGGGATCTGATGTTAACTCCAGGTAGATGGTGTCAGAGCTGAACTGAATTATAGGACAGGGTCACAGCTGGTATCGGAAGGAGTAGCTTGGTGTGGGGAAAATCCCTGACATACTAGGTATTCGGAGTGTATGAAGTGAAATGTTCTTTGTGAGTCGTAAAGGAGAAAAACACAGGAGTGTGTTTTTCCTAGACATCTGTGCAGTGTCTTATAGGAGGTAAGCAGGGGTCTTCAAGTCAGCCTTCAAGCTACTTTTTTAAGAACCTCATCTTTCAGACTCTTGGAAATTTGAGTAAGCACTAACCCCACTCACACAGGTCTCTATTTATCTTAAAAAAAACAAAACAAACAAACAAAAAAAAAAACAAAAAAACTTCCTTTAAAATAAGGCTTGCCTTTGCAGCTGCCAGAAATATTTTTCAAAAATATTTATTGACTGCTTTATAAGGTTAATTGAAATGGAAGGATGATATGTTTTCCCATGAAAAATACTGGGCTTTTGACCTCTGCTTCCAAAATACATAACATATATTTTATGCCTTTTGATTTATTAGACAGATGAAATTGTCTTCTCTTCCTTTTTAAAAGGTATTTTTTTCCTCTTCTGGTGGACTTCCAAGTTTTAGCCTGGATCCACTTCTCATTGCTCATTGCGTCTGCAAGACTATCTATCTGCTCTCTGCAACCAACTGAATACAGCCCTGGTGCTATTGTTCAGAGACAGAGTTCTACGGAGGGGGAACTTAAAACTTCTAGACAAAGGAGCTGAAGTGTATTTTTCACCACTATAATGGTAACACAGACTTTGACTCATTCCAAGACACTTAGCTGTTTACACCAACACTGGAGGAAATGCAGAGACTTAAAAAAAAAAAAAGATAAAGAGGGTATCAACACAAGTGATACAAAGGGAAACAATGTATGCATATTTCCATTTGGGATGATCAGGAGAAACCCTTGCCTCAGAAAAATTAGAGGAGGGTGAGGAGAAATTGCAAGAATAAAGCATTCTTTCCACATTAAGATTTAAATAAATTATCACAATTTTCCTTCCCTTCTGTTAGTTTTTCTTCTACAGAATGACTATTCTGGGTTCGTTACTACATGATACAGTCTTCCCTGCTTCCTTCCCATCACTACTTCATGTTGCTTTATCATTTAACTCTTCTTTCCAGCCATTCATTGTTCTCTGGTCCCGGGTTGTCAAGTGAAGTCTGACATCCTTGCATGCTCTAGCTCACTAAAACAATCACGGTGGCATTGCATGACAAATGCTTTACAGCAATTTATTTGCTCATAACTAGTAACAAAAATTTACCCTAAATCAAAAGTTATTTTTTAAAAGGTAGGCACCCTGGAATTCTACTGAGTTATGACTCCATCATCGTATAGTTAACTAAATACATTTATCTTCTTTCTAGCTTTTCCTTTCTTCCCAGCTATATCTTCTTATTCATGGGAAAATTAAACATGACAGAGATATTAAACAGGGAAAACAACTGTAGTTCCTATATCCAGTTACCATTTGTAAGTTTTTCACACTCATACATTGACTTTTTGATTAAATATTTTATGCAGTGTCTTAATTTTATGCAGTGTCTTGTCTAAATACATACTGGGTATTTGAGATCACTTACATATATATATATATTTTTAATGAGTTCTAGTCTAATACAGTCAATGAGGTTGTGGTCCTTGATTTGGCTCAGTAGAGAAGCTCAAGTTTTGAAACTGTATTTCTATTCAAACTACTTGTAACTATCTGTATATAGGAGATGGCATATCTCATTTTCTTTCTTTTTTTTTTTTAAAGAAGAATTTTTTTTTTTAAGATTTTATTTATTTATTTGACAGACAGAGATCACAGCAGGCAGAGAGAGAGGAAGGGAAGCAGGCTCCCTGGGATCCTGACCTGAGCCGAAGGCAGAGGCTTTAACCCACTGAGCCACCCAGGCACCCCCCATTTTCTTTCTCAAACAATTAATTAAGTACTATCCATTTGGTATGAGGTTCAATATTTTAAGGTTTTGAACATACATTTTTCGTAGTTTTTTATTCAATGACAGATTTTTATGTCTTATACCATAGGAAGCTATCAACACTCTAATGATTTCTGTGAAACATTTTCAGACTAAAAGCATGAGTCTCATCGAGCTATTGTTGAATTTCTGTGTCTCAGATACATGGTAATGCACTGACATATACAGAGAATCTCCAACCCATGACATTACTTCTGAGCAATCTAGCAACACGTCTTCATCCACAGAAAGAATTTCACTGCCATAGCATTTCTTGAGGAAAAACAGAATTGGATGCATTTTTACCCAGCTACATACTTTATAACAGTCACTACTTATTCACAGTATAGTGCAACTTCTCTCCACAGTCAGGGACTGCCCCCATGCCCCACCCCTGCCGAACCCTAGATCCATATAGTGCTTGAGTTGAACACATGCTCAAGAACTATTTCAGTGCTGATTCCTAGAATTATTTCTCTCTTTGCACCTAACGAATCCCTCCATGACCTGTGCTATTAAACCATCAACGTATGTATATAAAATGCTAGTCAGGTGATACACTAACTGCCTGCATAAAATAGGTTAATCTTTGAACTATATGGTATGGAGGAAGAAATACACATAGAATTCAAACACTAGGGGTGCCGGGGTTAACTTGGTTAAGTGTCTGCCCTCGGCTCAGGTCATGATCCTAGGATCCTGGGACTGAGTTCCACATCTGGTTCCCTGCTAAGCAGTTTCTCCCTTTCCCTTTGCTGCTCCCCCTACTTGTGCTCTATCTCCCTCTCTCTGTCAAATAAATAAAATCTTAGAAGAATTCAAATACTAAAGTATTAGAGAAAATTATATGCCCAAGAACTTTTTCTTCTTCTTTTTCTTTTAATTTCATGCCATGGACATCTCTGACATCATGTCAATGCTTTTGGAGCTGCACCCTTTTTAGAGTCCTTCACAGGACACTGGAGTAAGTGACGTTGTCTGGCATTTCTAACACCAGGGAACATGACAGTAGAATTTAGCAGGGCATGTCCCGGGCAGCAGGATAGGAAGAAAGAGCCACAGGGATTTTTCAGAGAATCTGTTTTCTGGAAATCTATCCTCAAGAATAGATAAGCAAACTGTGGAGACTAGAAATAACATCGACATATACCAAAACCAAATGGCCCAATGACAAGTCTTATACTGAGTCACAAAGAGAGGTATTCAAGTAAAATAAAAGGAAAAAAAAACATGTCAAAAATACTTCAAAACTAATCGTTAGCTGTGAGACACCACTTATACAATTAAAAAGACCCACTTGGCTTTCAACATGTAATAAACCTGTTATCATCAAAAGAAAGCAGAAAGCAAAATAACTTCCCCAGGAATGATTGCTGCTAGTTTCCCCATTTTGGGTTTTATTAACTATTTTTACTTATGATCATTTAATTAAACAGAAAAAATGACAACTATTAAAATTTCTCCTTACTACGTTTAGCTGTGTAGGATTCCTTTGGTTCATCATGATTCCCATCTACTCTTATTAAATTCTAGACCAAACCTTGGGAATTATGGACACAAGTCACTTTCCCTACATGACTAGGTTGGAAATGCATTTGATTAATGGCGATCTCCATTTCTGTCAGCTCTTAAGGTTTTGATAATTTAGTTAATAGCTTGCCTTCTGAAGTGGAAACATTATTATACACTTGAAAATAGGTTGAGTTCCCGAAGGAAAATTAGATCATGTTACAAAATATTACTATATTGTTTTTGGTTGTGGATTGGTAACTGACACATTGCCATAAAAGATAATGAATATTAGCTGTAGCAAAGTTAAAGATAAAGGGTGACACATGGCCTTAGATGATGCATGACAAGGAGGGATACTATTCTTTTCCTTTTCCATTTCTTTCCTTACAATGCTCAAATTCTTTCTTGAAAAACAAGGGTCTTTCAACCCAGCGATATTTATTAGCATTATACTTACCATAACTTTGTACCAAATACTCTACAGTAGCTTTCTTTTTAAAACCATAGCTGTGTTCCTGGAAACTTTGGGTGTGATTTTTTAAAAATACAGTATGTCATATCCTTAATCTCAAGGAGTTTATTTAAGTAGTTTGTAATTGATAAATACCTCATGAGAATTTTACAACATAGCAGAAAAATATTTAGAAAAAACAAATGGGACTGTATCTTTATTGTATTTTTTCATTTAATTTTTTTTTCCTCTATCTTCAAAGACTTGATGAACTATGAAAATTTTACAATGCTGATAGAAAGCAGAGCTCACGGCTCCCAGGACCTCTTGGTTTAATGGAAAATAAGCAAGTAAAACAAATATAGTTGACAATACACTTGGGATACACATATACATATGTGTGTGTGGGGGGGTATTATATGGGGAAGTAATCTACATTACCGCCACACTTTGCTCTGGACTCAATTGCTGCAACAGGTTCTTACTAACTTCCCTGCTTTCGTCTCCTGCCCCTACCTCTATCATTTTTCCACTATTGCCAAAGCAATCTAAAACACAAATATCACATCTCACATGTATTTAAACTAATGGCTCTCCAACTGCTCCAATGTTCACTCTCCTTGACAAGGGTTACAGGACCCTTCACTGCATGGCTCTCCCACACCTATCCCCTCTCGGCAGCTCCCAGCCATTCCTCTTCTTCACTCTACACCACTTAATTCAATTACTCCCCAAATCCTGAACATCTACAGCCTCCCAATACTCAGCCTCTTCATGAGTCATTGTTTGAGCAAAGCATTATTCTCCCTCTCCTCCTCCTCCACCATTTGCCTGGTTAAACGGGTATGTTGTTAACATCTCACCTTGTATGAGTAGCTGCCCTTAAATATCACTGTTAAGCATACCCAAGCACACATTGTAAATGTGGAAGTGCTTCTCCCTTACATATCCTCTCATGGTATTCTCTATTACCTACGACAGACCTCATTGCATTGTATTATTATCTCCTATTTACTCATCTAGATATCACTAGATATCACTGGATGTCACTAGACTCTCAGTACAATGAGGCAAGCATAGTTTTGATCCCATTTATCCTTATATATAAGGTATCTAACACAGTACACAGCACATAGGAGAGTACAAAAAATACTTGTTAAAAGAATAAATGAAGTATTTAGGCAGGTGTTATTTATAAGTCATATAATACAATTATGAAGACAATTGGAGTAATTACAATGCAATGATCCTTTTTCTTAGGAAGAATTTTTTAAGACAGAAGCTTGCAAATGTAGGAGAATGAAGCCATGTAAATAATTTATGAGTCCCAGGGCAAAGTGCAATATAGGCCAACCTCTTCATGTAATTTGCATGGTAAAACTGTCTGCCAGTAACCCCAAATCCAACTCTCCATTTCCTTATACCACAAGATAATCTTCTTTTGTTATTCTGTTTTAGATATTTTGTGAAGAATTGCAGCATTAGTATTTATAATGGCAAAAGTAGATAGAAAACCACTAGTACTATTATCAATTAATGAAACCTACAAATAAGCAAACACTGAAGAGCTTAATAATGAAAGTGTTAATCTACAATTGCCTTTGAAAGTACCCATAAAATTTTCTCCTTCAAATTTTGCGACCAACAATATTATGAGAGAAATAACATCGTGTTACAATAAGAAAGGTTATAAAATGTTATAGCCCTATATTTTAGAGTGTCCTGGGTTGTAAAAAGATACAAGGAATTCTCAAAACTTTTTACTGTGATATACTGGGAGCTCTGTATGAAATTGGTAAAGTATTGGTAGAAGAGAAGATAGTTTCATTCTTTGTATGATGCTTATGTAATTCTACCGGGCATTGATATTTATCTATATAGTTCAGATTTATAAATATAACAAATGAATTGGAAAAAGAACCACATTTAAATTAACAGTTGAAATATTATCCATTTCAATATTTCCAGAAAGTAGACTTGCTTACCAAGACTTTGCAGTAATATATCACATATCCTTCAGACTCGGAGTCTGTCATGTTTACCTCTTCGATCTCACAGTTCTGTGTGTATTTCTTGTACAATGTGGTTGCTCAATAAGGTTGAAATCAAATATGCAGTAAGAATTAGAAATTAAAAATAAATCCTACAATGATTTATATTTTTTAAAAATACATTTATAGAAATATTTAGAAAATGTGACCCCTACAGTTCGTATGACCCAGCAATTAAAACATAGAAAACGCTCATCTGAAACAATGCACAAATCTAGAGGAATTCATAAACCTGATTTAGCAGCTTTCACAAATGAAAAAAGCCAAGTGTATTGAAGCAGTTCAGATCACAGGTACTGGAGTCTGATGGCCTGGTTCTAATCCCAGCTCTACCACTTAATGGGCAACTTTATCGTTTGTAAGCATGAGCTGCTTCATTTGAAATAAGAGTAAGTGTCCATCAGTAGATAAATGGATAAAGAAGATGTGGTATATATACACAATGGAATATTATTCAGCCATAAAAATAATGAAATATTACCATTTATAACAAGACCTGAAGGATGACATGCTAAGTGAAACAAGTCAGACAGAGAAGGACAAATATCAGATGATTTCACTTACACGTGCAATCAAAAACAACGAAACAAGCAACAAATGAAAAGCAGAAACAGACTCGTAAGTACAGAGAACCAACTGATGGTTGCCAAAGGGGAAGAAGGTGGGGGATATGGGCAAATGGCTGAGGGAGAGTGGGAGGTGCAGGCTTCCAGTCACGGAATGATCAAGTCATGGGATGAAAGGTACAGCACAGAGAACAGTCAATGGTATTGTTAAAAAATAAATAAATAAACAAGAGTATATGAACACTGACCCTACCCCACAGGTATGTTCTGAGTATACATGTAGTTATGAATGCAGCATGTTTAGCACAAGACCTGGCAGTTAGCAAATTGTTAGATAAACTCCTTTACCTTGTTCTTTTCTAACCTGCAGAATGAATATTGTCTATAAACAGCAAAGGTAACAAAGCTACTGTGATGCATGCAATGTAATTTTGAGAAAACAGGTGTCCTTATTAACACAGGCATTAATATCAGAAAGTTTGAAGCCCAAACAACTAGGAGACCTAAAATAAGTCATTTAAAATTTGTAATTTGTTAGTTGGAGCAAAAATAGCTCCATTGCCTGAATTCAGTTGATTGCCATTAGAGAGAATTTTAAAATATAAAGTATTAAAGCAATTAAATGGACATAAAGCCCACTCTCGATGGCGCCCGTTTGTACTCAGTGACTTGCAATGTTAAATCGCTACAAGACATCACAGGATATTGAAAATATGGAAGGTAAGAGTCAGATAAGTGGAAAATTAGTTCTTGAAATAATGTTTGTTCAGGTTGTTAAAGCAAGTTCATTCTTTCCCCTCAGGCAGGTATTCTGAAGGTTGTACTGACTTCATTTTCTAGAGAGACGGGTAGAGAACAGGAAGTGAATCATATCTCTTCATGTGTCATGTACCTTAGGAGCTGCTCAATAAATATTAATTGAGGGAGAGGATATTGCAAGGACTACATTTTGTACAATTGATTCACAGAAGTCAGCCCTAGGCAGCTATACCAAGGTGACTGGATGTTTCCAGCATCTTTTATTTAATTCTCTCTTTGAAAGATCATGTCAGAATGCACATGCTCAACTGGGATCCTAAGCGTCTTCTCCCTTTCTCCTTCTGCCTCACCTTCCTTCCTTCTTTTCCTCGCTCTTCTTCCGGTCTCTCTGTCTCCTCTCATTGCCTGTTTATATAGTATATAGTGAAATCATAGTCCCTTTGGATAGAGAGAACGATTAGATCAGGTCTAAGACCTGTGGTCTCTTTAGAGCTAGCCCTTGAAAATCCTTACCTCACAAACCTAGAAAGTAGACGAAGGGACCTGAGCTAATGTTCTCTCCTTCATATTGCTACTTGCCATTCACAGACAGTCAAGGTTCTGTCAGTTTTTCTGAAATCTTATTCTGTCGAAAGTTATATGAATGTCATGACTTACAGACACTAGCACTAGCCACTCAGGATGGAGAGAAACTGTCCCAAAGGCTGGTCAGAATCTTTATTTCTTTAAAACAACAACAACTACAACAAAAAACCCAGCCTGACTCCCTGGAACATCATCTCAATCCAAACTATGCCTAAAACAGAACTTGGAATAAACTCCTGCCTTATCTAGCTGCTTCATTATTCTACACCCCTTAGGCTCACACATGTAAGAATACTTTTTATCACATAAAATCACAATCTCAATAACTTTTTTTAAAACATTTTTGTTTATCCCAAGGTTTCATTTTTCATGAAATGCAATTATTTAGGGAGGCAAGTCACAGAACTCCAGAGGATCATGTCAAAATGTTTACCATGGGTCTGTAGCCTTGGTTAGTGGACAAAATAAACCCTGGCTAGCTAGTGACATTACATTTCTTTTTTATATAATTTAATATTGATTTTTTTCATGTTTTCTTTTTTGTAAAAGCCTAGGTTTTGGCAGGTGTCTTGAATTATCAGCAATTTTTTAGAGCCCCAGATTTCTGCAATCACAAAAATGAATCAATTCAGCAGACACACTTTGGGTCCAATCTGAGTACAAGCAAGAGGGGTTAGCATGAATAAGATTAACCTGAGAAGGGAGCTCAGGTGTGGAAAAGGAAGTCAAGTTCACAATTAACTTTGATACTTAAAATGCTTTAGAGTATAAGAACAAACCAAGTTTTCCAGAAGACTACAAAAGAAGGAAATACTGGTTTTTTGGCTTAGACTAGTTTTCTCACAATTTTTTTTAGTCATACAAGTGTTTTTTTGTGGAGTTTCTAGTTAAACATTTTCTCTATTCACTTTATGGTCAGATTTTCTAGCTCCCCATCGTCCAGCATGGAGTTTTTTTGTGTGTAGATGTTGAGATTCGCCTATTTTTATTTCTTTCTGGATATGCAAGGATCTGTCTCTTTCTCTCTCTGTGTCTATCTGTTTCTCACACAAACACATCTTCAAAATTGTAACAGTTTAACAAGAAACACCTTAAAATGTTTCATTCAGTAGCAATTGTTCTGAAGATTTGGTGTATTCCTTCCTTCAAACTTGGATTCAAGTTTTCTCCATTTCTAAACAGTTTTCTCAATTATAAAATTAATATTTCTGTTTTTGTTTTAACCCTCAAATCTGTGGGGGCCTCATCTCTCATTTTATGCATTTTAACTTACTCATTTTCAGTTATTTTGTTGCTTTTGTCCTGCCTTCTCTGGCACCACTTACTCAATTCTGTAGTAGTCTCCTTTTTACATCTCAAAGGGACCTTCATTTCTGTGCCATTTTATTTTCCCTGTTTACCTTCTTTTCTGGGCACTGTCAGCTTCTTTTTCATGCCCTTCCTCTCCCTGCCATGTCAGTTTTTCTCTATTTTCTTTGTATGATATGTGTGTGTGTGTGTGTGTGTGTGTATGAGAGACAGAGATGGGGAAGGGGGAAAGGTGAGGAACATGAGTGCGTTGGATTGACTTTTCATCATTCCTACATACGTGGTAATTATTCATTATTCCATCTCTTCTCTAGTTGGCTTCATATCTGGATAAGCCATTCAGTGATGGGATGTCCGTGAATTCTTTTGCCTCTGATCTGTAGTATCTAACAGGGTCCAGAGAACTTCATTCAACACCCCATGTCCTCTGATGTCATAGTTGCTAATAACGGTGTTGTTTCTGTCCTTCAGGGTGAGGCCCATGGTCTGGAACTCTCTGGTTTCTTCTAGTCTTATCTGCACCTGCGGCAGCTGGCATGCCTGGTCTAAGCTTGATCTGACAACTTTCCTCTTAGATTGGGCCTGTGGTTATACTGTGTCCTAGACTGATTTAAGAATTTATGTTTACTTCTTAGCATCCAAGTTCAGAGATGAAAAAGGGGTACATATCCTCATCTTGTCATCTTAAAATGTAAAATCCCAAGAATTTTCCTTGAAGTTCTCCCTATAATTTTAGGACATTTATTGGGATAAAATGGTAAAAACAGATGTCAATCTCTTTAGACAAAAATCTTCCCCGGGATTATTCATTTGTCTTATACATTCTGCACAATGCAAAAACAATGCAAGAAAAAACAGCAGTAGCTATGGTTTCAGTGTGCTTACAATACATCCATTAATTTTCACCATCATCCTAGATGTGACTTTAGGTTGAACTATCATTCAAGACTAAGAAAATAGATAGGGTCGTGCAATATGCAATGTAACAGAGGTTGTTCTCTACTTCAAAACATAACTTGGTCAAAATTATGATTTAGTTTTCATTATTGCTAAATGTATTTCTTTGAGCCAGGTAAGTGGTGGGATCCATAAGAAACACACCTCCTCTTAGCAATTTTTTAAAAAAAATTTGCCAGTAAGTACTGGCCAGACTTGAGAATGGAGAGACCAGGGAAGAGCTAGTGCTTTTGTAACTGACAAGAGCTAAGGGGGAGGGGGAGCTGAATGGGTCAGGCAAGTGCCTGTTGAATATGTCCTTTGCTTTATCAGAAAAAGCTCTGATGTACAACTCAGTTACCCATCTACCCATGATCTCCTTGATGGGAAAAAGCCAGACAACTGACGCAGAAGCCTAGATCAGCATATTTCTGGTCTAAATATATGAATAACATTTGATATACAAGTTGTATCCCAATGTTCTCAGTATGAGAATCTTCTACCCTGGGGTGAGGAATGAGCAATGAAGTAAAGAAAAGATTGGGGCCATTATCATGTATTCTTTTTAAATATATTCTACTTATTCACTGCATCTGATAGAGAAGGCTCCCTTTCTTATTTAATTAGATGTCTGGTAATTTTAGGTATTTAATTTGGTTGAAACTTTTAGGTGGTCCAGGAAAAGTTAAAATTGGCTCTCTGTTCATGAAGTGAGCTCAGAAGCTTCTGCAATACTTCTTTTCTATATTATTTTTAGTATCAAATTCATGCTGATTCATGCTGTGCTTAGTTCAGTGACTCTTACATAGTAGAAAATCAATAAATGTGGGGCTATTTGATTGAAAGTAAATTACAGCATGGGTTAATTTAAAATATTACTCTCTTTGTGGTATTTTGCCTGATCAGAATTTTTGAGCAAGGTAAATATAAGACTTATCATCATTATATGACTAGAGTAATGAAAACCCATTGAGAAAAGACCCACAAATAGCTTCTTAGACTTTTTGCTATAGGATATAATGCAGTGGCTAAGATCTTGGGCTTTAAAATAAAGCTGACCAGGAGTGCCTGGGTGGCTCAGTGGGTTGAGCCTGCCTTCGGCTCAGGTCATGACCTCAGGATCCTGAGATTTAGCCTCACAGAGCCCGGCATTGGGCTCTCTGCTCGGTAGGGAGCGTGCTTCCCCCTCTCTCTCTGCCTGCCTCTCTGTCTACCTGTGAGCTCTCTCTGTCAAATAAAATGAATAAAATCTTTTTAAAAATAAAATAAAATAAAAAAAATTAAGCTGAGCAATGTTTACATTTGGATATGTTACCCAAATTCTTAGCATCTTATTTTCTTCATCTCTAAAGTAAGATTAATACTAGTTATCTCCAAGAACTCTGTAAGGAACATCAGAAGCAAAAAATGAATTAGAACACCTTTCATTGACGTCAAACATTTGCGAAGGGAGTTGAGAGAGGAATATTATCTAAAAGAACTTGAAGTTCAAAAGTCTGAGCCGTTCAAGCTGAGAACAGAGTCAATGAACTTCTGCTAATGCCATTTTGCTTTTCATTGGGCTAGAAGCACTTTTAATTGGGCACCTCTAAGATCTCTAGCTATACCTTAAGTAATATATGATGCCATTCTGATAGGATGACCTATTTCAGCAGTAAAAATAGTTCATTACCCTTTCTAATACCATATCTATTACACAAATCAAAACGTGCCCTTAAAAAAAATGTGCTCTTATAATAACCAACGTATTGAGCAGATATTTACTGATGAGTGGGAGAGGAGGGTAATGAAAAATTAGATAAAATACAGGATTTATAGTCCTACATCTTAAGATAAAATATCCTCATAATCTCAGATATGATAGGCAATGCATGTGGTACTCTTACCTTCTCTTGGACCATGAAATGGCATTTCTGGAGCTTCTTCTAGAAGTTTCCAGGCCTTTCATCTCCAAGAAAGCTGAAGAACATCTCCAACATCATTTGAGAAAAGGATGATCAGTATATTGAGAGTTTGAGCTCTAACCCGTAACCAGACCTGGTCCTTTCCATAGCTCAGTTTCCTATTGCTGTCACCAGAAATGGAGTCTGTCAATTTCCAATCCACCTCACACAAGATTTCTGCAAAGAAAGTACAAATTTATTAGCAATTAGCTTGTTCATTCTTAAGGAAAATTTATAACAAGTGATTTATGTTTGCTACAGTTTTATCCTTTATTCTAAAAAGAAGACTTTATAACAAAAAGAAAAAGCTTATGTAATTCCTTGATTCACCAGGGTACATTCTAAATATAAATATTTTTAGTCATCTCAAGAATATCATTTCCTTTTTTTTTCTTTTGCTAAAATAATTATCATACATTCCTAAGAGTTCTTTAATCAAAATCACACTTGATACCTGACATTTAAGGCACAGTCAGTTAAGAGTAATTGTTTTTATTATTGTTTGGTGTTTTGGATGATAGGGCATTAAATAGAAATGGTGCTCCTCTAACTGAAAACTAAAGTGATTTATAAGTCTTTCCCTATATCACACTAAGAATAAACAAAGTAAAAGAAAGAAAGAAAAAAAGAAAGAAAGAAAAAGAAATCCCTAGACAAGTCACAGACAAGTTCAAAGTCAAGCTTTGCCACTTGTCAGCACATTGATCTTAAGCAAGTGTTTTAACCAGTTTGAACCCCAATAGCCTCTCCAAAGTTCTATATGTCTGGTATATTGTAGTGATTAAATAAGATAATTTATATGAGCATTTATAACAGTGCTTAAGAAACACAGTGCACACAACAAATCTTAATTATTCTTATTTTGGGTTCCCTCTTCTATAGCCATGGTCCATGACACATGCAAAACTAGAGAAATACACCTACGGAAGCTTGGGATCCTTTTTACCCTAAACCCAAATAACCCATTTTAGATCTTGTTAAGGGGCCAGGGAGAGACACCCAAATGAGTTGGGTCTAACTTAAAATTCCATCTAAAACCCTGGTGCCTGGAATGGATTAAATGACTTAATAGCATCAATTCAATATGGACTAATTCAAGTTCCTTTCTGTTGAGATCACACTTGCACATCAACAGTGTTGAACCTCCAGAAGGGAGTCCAGAAAATAACTTCACTCCTCATGATAAGAAAAGATAATGTTAATGGGTTTCAGGGGCTTTAGGAAAATAATGGTTACCAGTGGCTTTTAAATTTAATTCTACTGCTCTTATTGTACCAAAGTTGAGCTGCCATGGACATCCCGATATTGGTAATAGAATGTCTTAAGAGAATTATTTGTATTGGGCTAATCTTGTCTAAAGCTTTAAGTGAACGAGTAGCCACAGGCAAGTGAGAGGCCAAGAGCCTTGGCCAGTAAAAGTACACAAAGATCAACAGTGTTTTTGGTATCTCAGGCAGCTACAGAAAAATATTACTCTTAAAAATATTACTCTTAATAGTGCCATCCCTTTGACATCAGGTATCAAATGCTTGGATTTGGGAAAGTAGGATTAACCATGTTATCATATAACATTTGCAGTAGGTTCTGGAAAACCTGACAGCAGGAAGTGATTGGGAAGGAAATCCGCGTCTTCAGGGCAGTAACTAATGTCGGCTCCTCTGTGCACTGAACATCAGCAAACTCACAACAGGCTGGGTCATCCGCAAGAAGAGTGACATCCTGAGAAACCGGCAGCCATCATTGCTTTAGATACAGCATCACACAAGTTGGAAGGAAGAAAAGCATAAAAGTAGATTTCACATAGCAGACAAGAAAAGAATTTCACAAAGCAAAGTGAGGCGATTAAGGAAGGCTTTCAGTACATTTTAGAAAGAGGAATTTGACTGTGGCTGAACTTCTCACTGAGCAGGAAGGGATAGACCTGTGTCAATGTCACTGAGTACTCCTTTTCATGCCTTCTTCTTAGATGCACATGGGGGAGGAAAACATTTTCTGAGACCTTCTTAGGGTTCTTAGAGTGGAAAAATAAACTTACAAAGACAGATTAACAGAAGAAAAGCACTCACATTGATTTACTATATATTTCTATGTGATAAGAAAGCCTCTATTAAAAAAAAATGAAGAACTGGAGAAACAAGTAGACTTTAGTATTTTTATGCTAGGTTTGATGAAGAGTGAACATCGTAGGAAATTAAGAAATGTTAAGGAGTATGAAGTGTGTAAACTGTGGGAAGCTTAGCAGGCCTATTTGTGAACATTCTTCTAGGTGTCGCTTTGCCTTTAGAGGTAAGGGGTCTCCTCTGGGAATAGGTGGGGCAACTTTCCCAGGAGGGGTTTAAGATTTGGCTCAGGGGAGAAGGGCAGGGGGAAGGTCACAGTGACCTGTCTACATCTACTATCTTCCCAAATTCCTTCAACTTAAAATACTCAATATCCCAAGGAGCCATATTTTGAAATAGTACATCCTGAATGCCATCACCTAAATCTCATCCTTAGAACAACTTAAAAAAAAACCAAACAAACTGAAGTATCTTATAGTCTAAACTAGCCACATGCTCTCTCAAGTCCACATGTAGATGTTCATAACTGGGCATTTCCAGTACTTATTAATTTGCTCTATGAGTATAATGAGAGAACATAGAGGAGAAAGAAAAATTAATGGAAAAGAAATACTTTAAATTGTTGTATTTTTACTGCAATCACACCTTATGCTTTTTTAAAATGACTCCCAAACACTTAATTTTCCTTGGAAAAAAGTTAGCTAATCTAAAGCTAGTGGCTGCACTGTCCAAAGCACAACTGTCTTGTTTGGCAAGCAACAAGTATTTCTTTTTAAGTGTTCACCAAACAGCACTATTTAGAGTGAGGAAGTAATTGATACTGCTTTTAAAACGTGTTCTCAAATACATACTTTTAAAACACAAAGTCAATTTTTGTAAACTGGATTGTTTCTGTCCTTCTTTTGTAGAAACTGAAGTACAGAAAATTATGTTTATAAATTTCAGAGAAATTCAGAGAAAAATTCAGAGAAAATGCCTTGTACTCTTTACAAAAGAAAAGGCAGAGATTTCCCAAACTCAGAATGAGCTATACTGATTGCATTCCATCATTTTGAGGTAATGGCAACAAAACTAAAATAATCAGTTATTTATGATGCACCTTTTTTTAAAAGATTTTATTTATTTGACAGACAGAGATCACAAATAGGCAGAAAGGCAGGCAGAGAGCGAGACAGAGGAGGAAGCAGGCTCCCTGCTAAGCAGAGAGCCCAATGTGGGGCTCGATCCCAGGACTCTGGGATCATGACCTGAGCAGAAGGCAGAGGCTTTAAACCACTGAGACACCCAGGCACCGCAATGATGTGCCTTTTGTGGCCAAGTTTTTGCCAGTGACTTGAGTGCAATTAATTGATTCTTTACTGGCAATGTATTTAGTTTGTCTACTACTTTTGATACTTTGCTTGAAAGTAACAAAGTCTGCCCCAGAGAATGAGAGATTATTTTTTTAGTAGGGTAAAATATTATATTCACTATTCTGTTTCTTATTTAAAAACCTATGATTTAGGGCACCTGGGTGGCTCAGTGGTTTAAAAACCTATGATTTAGAGAAAAGTGTGCAGTGGATCATGGAAGCCAATCTGCCAAAATCAAGTCACTAAGATCTTGCAGGAGCCACAAAGGGTGCAGAAACCATGTTATGGCTTAGATACAAGACAGATTCCTAGCAAACTTTGTGAGATCATGCAGCCCTTGACTGGTTTGAATCTGGGGGTGGAGATTTAACTTCATCATTTGAACTTTGTTTTCTTCTTAACTACCACAGTGGTTAAAGGTGTAAGAATTGCAATTAAGCCCAAGCCTGACCTTTATTAGTTGTGAGCCTTCCAACTCATAAAGCATCAGTTTTCTTACCAGGGGAATATAAAAAATGTGAGTATCTCCCAGGGTTGCTATAAGCTTTAAAGGACTTCCACAGTGGAAAATGTTTAACATAGTTGTTTGCACAGTCAGCACTCAGGAAGTTTTAGCAATTGTGATACAGTATGGGCAGGAATCATAACATAGAGGTCCTCTGCCCACTGTGAGTTTATCTTAACACTCTTCTAGTCATTCTTCTGGGATGATTTTCCCCTCTAGTACCACAAAATAGGCTGCTTATCCCTCTTTTAGATAGCCAGTAATCTCATTAATTATGAAAGGAAATATACTAGGAAGAAATTCAGGGCTTTAAAATTTTTACTCATTCATTCATTCATTTTTATTTATTTATTTATTTATTGGTTTTTGGTGAAGGTGAATAAACTGAATGAAAAATGTTGGTGTTAGTTGTATTATGTTAGCAGTTCTTGCATTGAAAAGAAAGGGAGAGAGACATGGGCTCCTAACCTGAATATTTTTTTTTAATTCATTCAACAAATTTTGAAGATTTTATTTATTTATTTGACACAGAGAGAGAGATCACAAGTAGGCAGAGTGGCAGGCAGAGAGAGAGAAGGAGGGAAGCAGGTTCCCCGCTGAGCAGAGAGCCCTATGCGGGGCTCGATCCCAGGACCCTGAGATCATGACCTGAGCTGAAGGCAGAGGCTTAACCCACTGAGCCACCCAGGCGCCCCCTAACCTGAATGTTTTTAAGTAGCTTTTTTATCACTTGAAAAAACAATTTCCGTGGCTGCAATGCATTAAAAATGAATACAAATAGTGAACATCTCTATACATAAGTAGTCTTTCAGTTTATAAATAAATTTTCCCATGTATGACATCTTTTAATACTTTCCAATTTAGCTATTATTATCATTCTTATTTATCAGACAAGAAAATGTGTGGTTCCATAGATTAAGTGACTGGCTCATTATCCCATAACTAGGGCTTTTAACTTAAAATTCTATACCTTTTTCCATACTTATATTATTCATAATATGTATGTATGTATTATGTATTTCATATCTGTATTCAGTATATGTATACATGCATACATCTATCCATTTATGTATGTGTGCACATTAAGTATGCATATACATCTATATATAAAGAGAGCATATACTATGTATACAAATGTAGTGTATATAAACAGAATATATTTTAGCAAATGTGAACACAGGACTTGGGACTAGCATGATGATATCAGTAGTAAAAATAAATAACTGACACATAAAAATTGTATTGAAATTATTATTTATACTTGTTTTACTAGCTGTCTTTGTCAAATGATTTATAAAATTTCTTGTATGTGATTCAGGTGATTCTCATATAGAAGCAAATGACTTATTAGGTTCATTTTATTTGTATCCAATTTCCTCAAAGAATATAAGCAATTTTAACAAATTGAATTCATTCCTTACTCTAAATTGAATTAAAGTGATTTCTTGCCTATCTTATGTGGAAGAGGTCACTGGGGTTTTCTTTCCTCTCAAACACAAGTTATGAATCCATTTTCTTAGGCTGATTATATGTGTAATGAAGGACTTTGAAAAGAATTCAGAAACCATCTCAAAAGAAAATTAACATTTAGATATTATTCTAAGTAAAACACAAAATTTATTGCTACAGTAGGAAATGAAATTACAATTACTGAGTACTAATATGTGAGTAGCTTTCACTTACACTGCCTAATTTAAACCCAACAACAATATGGTAACTGTTGTCCCCACTTGAAAAGGAAATTGGTCGCTAAGTTATTCACTGAGCCTAAGACGGCACAACCAGTAATGGCAATTCGGCATTCAATTCCTTATTTTCCTGACTCCCAAGACTATGTGGTTTTTTTTACCCACATTTCTAGCTTCCTTTTATTTAAAAGTGTCAACACATAACCATTTTCATAAACCAAATAGATGAAGGATTACCATTCTCATATGGCTACTTCTCTATTCTTTCTGGGTGTCCTACTCAAGAGTTCTCAGCTTTTCAAGAATTTCTCAGTTGGTGTTACTCAGTATTACAATGCTATGTGGCAGTTCGAGACATTCAGCCTCTACCACTTACTAGACTGAGGACTTTGGGAAAATTTCTAGATTTCTCTGAACCAGAAAAAAAAAAATCTTGATTTCTCTGAACCTCAGTATACCCAAATTGTGGTATTTCCCAGAGTCTAGGGTCATTTAACAGTTTTATCCTATACCTACTATGAGTTTTATGTTTCTCACATGGCTTACTTAACCACCCTTTAAAAAGTAGATCCATCCCTCCCAAACTTTTATTATTTTTTACCTCAATCCTCATTTATTTCTTGCCATAACTTTAACATTTATTTATTTATTTAGTCTCCACAGAGTTAGAAGGACTTTGTATGATTATTAGCCTATACCCAGTGCTTAGTAGTTTTCATGGCACACAAACAATACTCAAAAAATACTGAACGAATGGAGAAATGATTGAAATTGCTCATGTCCAATCTAAGCCAAACTGAAGAGACAACATTAATAGATAATTTCCTTAATCTTATTCTGGTCTGAGTGTGACACATACTATAACTCATTTGTCTGTAAGTGAGATGAAACATTTATATTGATCTAGAGTGTTAAGGTCTGTGATTTCCCTGATGTAAACTGGTTTCTTAATGTTGTGACCACACACACCAAAAATTATGTATGTTCTATGAAAAAAATTCAAAAAGTGGTGTATAATATTACTGATATCTCTTAGAAAAATAGAAGAATAAAAAAAGAGTCTAAATAAAACTAATCTGTTATGCTGAATACAGACTACTGAGAGTTTATTTCTGAGGAAAACTATGTAAACTCTTCAAGATATAGCAACAGGATATTAAAGAGCATAACATTTTAAAGACTAGCAGGCACCACTCTTATTCAATGTAGTACTGGAAGGTCTAGAAAGAAGAGGCAAGACAAAGAAATAAAAGACATCCAAGTCAGAAAGGAAGACACAAAATTGTTATTATTTGCAAATAGTATGATCATACATATTTTAAAAAATCCTAGATTCAACCCCCTCCCCCCCAAAAAAAAACCCCATATTTGGAACTCATCAGCAAATTCAGTAAAGCTGGAGGATACAAAATCAGCATACAAAAACCAGTTGTGTTTCTATAAGCAGTAATCACAAAATATCTAAAAAATAAATAAAGGAAACTATCCAATCCACAATAGCATCAAAAAAGGTAAAATATGTAGGAATAAATTTAGCCAAAATAATGTGAGATCTTTACAATAAAAACTACAAGGCTGAGGAAGTGGTGATGCAACATGGGGGCTTAAGTGGGTAGGAGAAGAATCAATGAAACAAGATGGGATTGGGAAGGAGACAAACCAAAAGTGACTCTTAATCTCACAAAACAAACTGAGGGTAGCTGGGGGGAGGGGGTTTGGGAGAAGGGGGTGGGATTATGGACATTGGGAGGGTATGTGCTTTGGTGAGTGCTGTGAAGTGTGTAAACCTGGAGATTCACAGACCTGTACCCCTGGGGATAAAAATATATGTTTATAAAAAATAAAAAATTAAAAAAAAAAACAAAACTACAAGGCTTTCATGAAAGAAATTGGTGAAGAAACAAATGAAAAGATACCTATGTTCATGGATCAGAAGGATTATCATTAAAATGCCCATACTAGTCAAAGCCATCTATAGATTCAATGCTATCTGTCAAAATTCTGATGGCATTCTTTACAGAAATAGGGAAAAAAGCATCCTAAAATTTGTACAGAATCACACACTATGTGTGTGATTACAAAAGTAAATAGCCAAAGCAATCCTGAGAAGGAAAGATAAAGCCAGAAATATCATACTTCATGTGGTCCAACTATATTACAAAGACACAGCAATTAAAACTGTATGGTACTGGCATAAAAACAGACATACCGATCAATATAACAGAGACCTTAGAAATAAATCCTTATATATACAGTTAAGTAACATTTGATAAGAGAACTGAGAACATTCAATGGGGAAAGGATAGAATCTTTAGCATATGGTGCTGAGAAGACTGAACACCTTCATGAAGAAAAATCAAATTGGACCCCTATCTTATATCACTCACAAAAATTAATACAAAATGGATAAGACTTAGACATAAGACCTGATATGATAAAACTCTTGGAAAATATCACAGGTAGGGAAGAATCTTCTTGACATTATTGATTTTGGCAAGGATATTTTAGATAGGACACCAAAAGCAAAAGCAACAAAAGTAAAAATTAAAAAAATGGAACTACATCAAACTAAAAGGCTTCTACACAGTAGAGGAATCAAAAAAATAAAAAAGCAACTTACAAAATGAGAAAATTTTTGCAAACCATGTATCAGATAAGGGGTTAATATCTGAAATATAGAAATAATTCATTCAACCCAGTAACAAAGAAAGCAAACAACCCAGCTAAAAAATAGGCAGAAGAATTGAACAGGCTTTTTTCCAAAGAAGACATCCATGTGGCCAATAGGTACATCATTAGCTACACAGCATCACTAATCAAGAAAATGCAAATCAAGACCACAGTAAGGTATTACCTCATAGAAGTCAGAACAGCTATTATCAAAACACTAATGACAAGTGTTGGTGAGTGTGCAGAGAAAAGGGAAATCCCATACACTGTTGGTGGAAATGCAAACCGGTTCAGCCACTATAGGAAACAGTATGAAGGTTCCTCAAAAAATTAAAAATATAACTACTATATGATCCAGCATTCCTATTTCTGAGTATATAGCCAAGGAAATGAAAGTAAGATACTGAAAAGATATCTGAACTGTTATGTGCATTGCAGCATTATTCATAATAGCCAATACATGGAAGCATCCGAAGCATCCATCAGTGGGTGAATGAATAAAGAAAATGTGGTATACATACAATGGAATATTATTTAGCTGTAAGGAAGGAAGGAAATCTTGCCATTTTCAACAACATGAATGGATCTTTAGGGCACTATGCTAAGTAAGGTAAGTCAGAGAGAGAAAGACAATTACTGTACAATATTATTTATATGTGGAATCTAAAAAAGAAGAAGGTATAAAAACAGAAGAAAATGGTGCTTATGGGCACATGGAGAGGAAGGGGATTTGGAAAGAGAATATTTAAGTGTACAAATTTGCAACTTGTAGGTAAGTCCTAGAGACCTAATACACAGCATAGGGATCATAAGGTACTAAGAGACTGGATCTATTTGTTTTCACCACAAAAAAAGAAATGATCATTATGTGATCTGAGAATGGTGTTAGCTGTGATGAAAACCATACTCAATACAGAGATGTATCAAAAGGACATATTGTGTACCTTAAACTTAGACGACGTTATAGGTCAAGCACATCTCAATTTAAAAAGATAGTATCACCAAGCGCCTGGGTGGCTCAGTGGGTTAAGCCACTGCCTTCAGCTCAGGTCATGATCTCAGGGTCCTGGGATCGAATCCCGCATCGGGCTTTCTGCTCAGCAGGGAGCCTGCTTCCCTCTCTCTCTGCCTGCCTTTCTGTCTACTTGTGATCTCTGTCTGTCAAATAAACAAATAAAATCTTAAAAAAAAAAAAAGATAGTATCACCAAGATCTCTCAAATCATTAGCTATAGCTTTAAAATGCTGAAGCTGTTCCTCAGAAATTTAGCCAATTTGGTCACCAGATGTGTGGAATCATTTTTAGAACTATTCGAATAAAAATAAGTTGGAAGGTTTATATAGCAGCAATGTCCACAATAGCCAAACTATGGAAAGAACCTAGATGTCCATCAACAGATGAATGGATAAAGAAGATGTGGTATATATAGACAATGGAATACTATGCAGCCATCAAAAGAAATGAAATCTTGCCATTTGCAATGATGTGGATGGAACTAGAGGGTATTATGCTGAGTGAAATAAGTCAATCAGAGAAAGACAACTATCATATGATCTCCCTGATATGAGGAAGTGGAGATGCAACATGGGGGGATTGGGGGGTTAGAAAAGAATAAGTGAAACAAGATGGGATCGGGAGGGAGATAAACTATAAGTGACTCAATATCACAAAACAAACTGAGGGTTTCAGGGGGGGAGGGAGGGCCCAGAGAGAGGGGAAGGGGGTCAGGAGAGGGGGGTGGGATTATGGACATTGGGGAAGGAATGTGCTATCGTGAGTGCTGTGAAGTGTGTAAACCTGGCAATTCACAGACCTATACTCCTGGGGATAAAAATACATTATATGTTTATAAAAAAATAAAAAATATAAAAAAAAATAAGTTGGAAGGTTTAAATTATTAACTCGAAGTAGAACCAGAGAAAACTTTTTATTATCAAAGCCTGAAAGTAATAAGATGGTCCCACAGTACAACTTTAAGTCATTACTGTCCCAGTAGATAATAAGTTTTTCTGGCAACTTTATATAGTAAGACACCAAACAATGTCAAATACATCCATCTAAAATGATGGGACTAAGTAAAGTACTGTGTTTGAATGAGGCACTTCGGCTAAGTGAGGGATGTAGTTTGTTAATTGAACTTCGAAATCTTGAAGGAAACTGAAACTTTGATGATTTAGTTACAGGTGAAACAAGCATTACAATAAATAATCCAAGGGATGACTAGATTCTTTTTCTACAAAAACAATCATAAGAAGTCTGTGTGTTCATCAAGTTTCAGCTTTATTACTGGGAAAGATTAGGCAATGGTTTAGAAATGTCAGTATGAATTCTAATGGGCTCAGCTTCTATTCTCCTGCATAAGTAGATTCACTTGCCCAAAATTATTTTGGAACTTGCCTCATTCTCAATTTCTTATCAATTATTTCTTGAACAATATTTACTGTAGGAAAACAAATATCAAAATACCAGTTATAAAATGATCAGAGGTAGAAATTTTCCTGGGCATTCTGTACACAGTTTTTCAGTTAAGTATTTTACTGGTCAGTTTTAATTGCAGAGTAAATCTCTATAAAATTTGATAATAAATTTAATAGGCTAGTTTCATAGAAGATAAAGAAGTGTTGTGGTACTAGTAGTCACAGAAGGACATGTCATTAGAGGTTGAGACATGGAGAAGAATTTGGAATTATTAGAATTTCCAATGACCCAAGTAGAAGTAGTTCAAGAGATTTGCTCTTCCACAAAAATGGGATTTATGATAGAAATAGTAACCCTTATACACACAAGAAAAAGACATTTGTACTGCTACTTCTTGGTAATTCAAGAGAGAGAATTACTGAGTGCTAAAACCATTAGAATGGTGGCAGGTTTGGAAAATTAACACTTTTTGAGCATATGCTAATAATGATATTGGCTTTCCCAGTGACCTTTTTGCTTATAGTATCTGAAGTTTCCCTTTTCAACAGGCTCTCAGGTCTGAGGACTGTTAAATTCTGTTTCTACTAGGAATCGCTGTTTATCTGAAAGGTGATGTTATTTTGGCTGTTTTTGAGTTTTTCTAGGTCCCTTCAAAAATATCCCACTACAAGATAGAGATATACCAGATCTATAATTTTTGCATCTTGATTTAGTCTTTCTCATGACATTTTCATTTTAGGCCTTAGATTATTTACAAAAATAGAGGATGGGGTCATTTCATGAGCCACTGTGTCTAAATCCGTACATTTGAAAATATCTTGAAACCAATATTTAAAGTCTCCTACAAATTCTTCCAATCCTTTCTTTTTTTTTTTTTTTTTTTTAAGATTTTATTTATTTATTTGACAGAAAGAAATCACAAGTAGGCAGAGAGGCAGGCAGAGAGAGAGAGAGGAGGAAGCAGGCTCCCTGCTGAGCAGAGAGCCCAATGCGGGACTCGATCCCAGGACCCTGAGATCATGACCTGAGCCGAAGGCAGTGGCTTGACCCACTGAGCCACCCAGGCGCCCTCTTCCAATCCTTTCTTAAAGCCATGTATTTTTCCTCTAAAGTTAACTTGACAAAATTCAGAGAAAAAATGTAACATGAAATATATAGTCTTGCTGTGTCTCTCATGAGAATTATATATTTGGAATTACTAAATTCTTTTCAGTTTCCCACCCTGTAGCCTTCAACCATTTTTATGCATCTGAGGGACTCATATATACATGTATTCATTTGTATCAGTCTTTCAGCTCTAGAAAGCAGGTGTCAAATAGCACTTGAACTGGTGTGGCAAATTTCTTGCCTATCCTCGATTGTTTTCTTCTGCTGCTTCTGCTGCTTATGTCAGTATAGTTTTAGCTTTGCTAGTACTATCATGTAAATGGAGTGACACGATATATGGAATTCTGTATCTGGTTTCATTCACTTCGTTTAAATTTGAGGCCCACCCACACTGTCGCATGTATCAATAGTCTGCTCAGCTTTATTTGTGATTAGTATTACATTCTAAGGATACTTGCATTTTATTTATCCACTCACCTCTTGATGGGCATTTGAATTGTTTCCAGATTTTGGCTAATAAAAATAAAACTGTAAGAACTATTTGTATGAAAGTCTTCATATGAACATCTCCTTTCATTTGCTTGGGTAAAGATGAAGTATTAGAATAGCTGTTTCATGTGTCAGGTGAATGTTTAGCTTTTAATAAATTGCAGAAGTTGTTTCAAAAGTAACTAACATTCGAACTGGCCATACATGAAGCTTCAGTTTCTCTACATTCTTGCAAAAGTTACCCCATCAGATTTTTGGTTATAGACGTTCTAGTGGGTATGGAATGTTCTTAAATCTTGGTTTTAATGAACAAATTAATTGGTCATTTTCTTATTTGTTAATTAACCATTCTTATATATTCTTTGGTGAAATGTCCATTCAAAACTTTTGTCCATTTAAAAAATCGTGTGGTATGTTTCCTTACTTAGTTTTAAGTTGTTTAATAAACAGATACAAGTTATTCATTAAATATGTGATTTGCCAGGTTCTTCCAAGTGCCTTATCTCTTCGTTTACTTAATAGAGTTTTTTGAAGAAGTTCTTAATTTTGATAAAGCACAATTTTGCATTTAAAAAAATGGATTGTGTTTTTAATAGCTTATCTAAGAACCTTCAGCCTAACCCAAGATCATGAAAATTTTCTCCAAAAGGTTTTAAAACTTTAGTTAATACATTTAGATCTCTGATCTATTTTGAGTTAATTTCTATGTATGGCATAAAGTAAACTTCTAAGTTAAGCAAGAGCAAAACAATTAGGCTTGATTAAAAGTAAAAACTTTTGCTCACAAAAGTATACTATTATTAAAAGAATATATAAGCCACAACAGAGAGACAATATTTATAAAACATCTCTCTGGGAAGGACTACTGTTTAGGATATAAAGAAAATTCCTACAGTTCAATATTAAAAAGGCAAATAATAAAAAATGGGCAAGATATTTGAATAGACACTTAAGAATACGTATAAACAATGAACAAGAGGCGCCTAGTTGGCTCAGTGGGTTAAGCCTCTGCCTTAGGCTCAGGTCATGATCTCAAGGTCCTGGGATCTAGCCCCGCATCAGGCTCTCTGCTCAGCAGGAAGCCTGCTTCCCTCTCTTTCTCTGCCTGCCTCTGCCTACTTGTGGTCTCTTTCTCTGTCAAATAAATAAATAAAATACTTAAAAAAATAAATAAACAACGAACAAGCACATGAAAAAATGTTCAATGTCATTAGTCATTGAATAAATGTAGATTAAAATTATAATGATATATATACCCAACAAAATGGTTAAAATAAAAAATATTAACAACACCAAATGTTGGTGAGCACAGGAATACAAGATGATATAACACTTTGCAAAATGTTCTGAAAATTCATACAAAAATATACATACACCAGCCTTCTTACACAGAAATACTACCCCCAAGTATTTACCCAAGAAAATTTAAAAACCTGTCCTCAAAAATGCTGTACAAGGATATTCATGGTGGCTTTATTTTAATATGCCAAACAGAAAACCGTCTATCCATAGAATTTCATAAATATACTTGATATACTGATATCACACTACTCAGCAATAAAGTGGAACAAATCACGGATACATGTAGCATCATGGGATGAATCTCAAACACATTATACACGTGTAAGAAGCTTTACCCTAAAGAATAGGATTCTATTGATGTGACAGATTGCAACAGGCAAAATAATCTATACTACACAAAATAAAAGCAGTATTTGTTTTAGAGTGGTTTGGGACAGGAGTGACTGGCATCCTTGAGGAAAGACTGGGGTGAGGTTAATGGTCTAGAAATTGACAAGGGCTTGAATTGCAGAGGTATATGCATGTGTTAAAACTTGAAGGGGGTGGGATTATGGACATTGGGGAGGGTATGTGCTTTGGTGAATGCTGTGAAGTGTGTAAACCTGGTGATTCACAGACCTGTACCCCTGGGGATAAAAATATATGTTTATAAAAAATAAAAAATTTAAAAAAAAACAAAAAAAAAACTTAGTGAATGTATTCTTAAGATATGTGTTTTTCACTGTATTAGGCATAAATATTATGCACAAAAAGTAACAAAAACTTTAAGTAAATTCTGAATTCTAGTTGATTAAAATCATGCTGAATGCTCAAGTATTTAGAGATGATTTTTTTTTTCCTGAGCACTAGCAATGATTTTATTGACAATGTCCTTCTCAAGGGAGTGCTCTCAACCTGGAGTTTCCAGTTATATGTACATACCTCTAAGGGCATATGACATTGTGCTAGCATGAACACAACAAATCTATCTCTATAATCAATTTCAATCAATACCAAGTAATTTTAAATGTTTATTTTTAGAAAACAGAAACATATTAGAAGAGAATGAAAACTTACCAAGAAGGTTTAAGATAAAACATGTGACTACAAAGACAGTGTTGCGTTAGGCTCCTTCAAGTTCTGCCCTTGTACTTCCTGAAGGCACATGTACTATGCTTTTTGGGGCATTTTGAAGTTAGAGAAAACCAGCAACTGAAACAAAAGATCAAGAATTGAATTGTGTGAGAATTATGTGGAAATCTTCTAGTACAGAGTTCATCTTAACATGTACAGCTTGGTAGAAAAAGACACTTCTCTCCTCATGTTCACGGTGTGTTTCTGCAGGTGGCACTTTGATGTTAGAGTTATTTGTGGTAGTTAAGATGATCCAAAAAGATGCTTAATATCTGGTTCCAAATAACACATGGTTCTGTTGTTACTGATTGTAAAGTGTCATTATTACTCTGTGAAGGAATACATATAACTCAGCCAAAGAATCTGAAGTGATTTTAGCATAGTTGTAATAATTACTATTGGGGAAAAAAAAAAAAAAAAAGAACTATGGCAGAAATATTTAAGTAGGTTGGATGGGATTCACTCTCTGAGACCAGAAAGTATAATTCCTGAACTCCATAAATACAGAAGAAAACTGAACTTGGTGACAGTTCCCCAGAATCAAGTTCATTCACCACTTCCACCTTTTGGTGAAGTACATTCAGTTAAGGGCAGAGGTGGACAAGCAAGATAAGAGAAGGATGATTAAATACATTTTTGACCAAGCTGAGTTCATATTTCTCTCCAGAAAGTGAAATCTAAAGTAGTTCAAATACAGTTTTATTTTTTGGGATGCATGCATACACACACACATGTAGTAGTTAAGTATATACATCAGAACATTACCCCTCACAGGAAAAAATACTGACAGTAAAAAACAAATCCTTATTTTTTTCTGATATTTAAGAAATAGGCAATATGAATGGAACTAATAAAGAATCAAAGAATGAATTACCTATAAGCCTAGAAGACAATGAATATAATAGAATATCATAGCAAACACATGAAATTAGGGGGAGAAATAAGAGCAGATAAAAAAAATCCCAAGAACTAGAGATACACAAGAGAAAGAAATTTGATAAAAAACCATTGAATTCAGCAAACTCTTTACCTATTGGGCAAGAGAAGGTTTGTTTAAATAATCCTAAATCTTAAATTATCGATTGTCTGTCTACTTCAAAACATTACTTTGCTGATCTTGAAATTGCACATAAAGCTGTCATTCCTATGGCATCTGGCTGCATTGGGCTCCCTGCTGGGTGGGGAGCCTGCTTCTCCCTCTCTCACTCCCCCTGCTTATGTTCACTCTCTTGCTGTGTCTCTCTCTGTCAAATAAATCAATAAAACCTTAAAAAAAATCACGAGATTTCTTAAGGAATCTCCACACTGGAGATTTTATAAAGTGGCTGTTTTCCAAAGTGGCTGCGCTAACCTGCATTCCCACCAACAGTGTAAGAGGGTTCCCCTTTCTCCACATCTTCTCTAACACTTGTTGTTCACTGTCTTGTTGATCTTGGCCATTCCAACTCCTGTAAGGTGGTATCTCAATGTGGAGGGGGAGGTGAATCATGAGAGACTGTGGACTCTGAGAAACAACTGAGGGTTTTGAAGGGGGATGGGTGAGCCTGGTGGTGGGTAATAAGAGGGGCACATACTGCATGGAGCACTGGGTGTGGTGCATGGACAGTGAATCTTGGAACACTGAAAAAATAAAATAAAATAAAATAAAAAATTACTAGATTATGACAGTGCTATTCTTATCCAAGAACTCACTCTGAATTTTGCTCCTAGAGAGAAAGAAAAGAGGTACATACTCTTTTTTGTGTGGTATGTTATCTTTCCATAACTGAATTCAAGTAGGCCATACATCTCTCAAGAAAAGTTAATTCAGACGGTGACATTCCTTAAAATTTTACCAACGAGCGATCACACCCTAGACATCCATTCCATTAATTTAATAAATTTGAGCCTAAAGCATAGGAAAAACAAAACAATTCATATTGACAAATATCCATCCATCTATTAGTACTTTATCTGAAACAACGCTATGTAACAAATAAAAAAGAAAATATTTTAAAATGACTAGACATATATCCATTCCCTACTATAATAAAATGGAAGACCATTTACCTATATGGAATTCAACAATTGCCTATCCAAAAACAAAAAACAAAAAACAAAAAACAAAAAAACAAAACAAAAAAAAACCCCACCATTTATTTCAATTGTCAGAGTTGATCTCCTCCAGTGTTCCATATGAATGCTCATGCCAAAAATTCCTGTCTGTACTCAATACACTATAAAATAGAATCGTCTGTGTTTAACAGATATTCCCATTCAAAGCAAACTCTATCAATATTAACAACTATAAAACTAATGGCAGAATCAAAACTTCGTTAGCATTCTAAAAAGGCAGGGTTGGATTTCTCTACAAGCCTTTTCTACAATGCAAATCATGTGTGCCTATGTTGTCACAACAATAAACAGAATTTAGTAAGGCCTAGAAAAGTATCTATTACAATTATTCTCAGCTTCTTTGTAAAGAACAATTTCCCATTTTCTTGAAGGCTCGTGAAAGTGGGCCCTGACTAGGACATTACTGGGTGCTGTGAAAGCTGGGACTTTCTTAATTTATACATTAATAATTTAAACACAAACTCAACTGATTTGTAATCCAGTCATCTAGTTCTTTTCAGTTTTTCTTTTCTTCTTTCTTTCCCTCTTTTATCCTTCCCTTCCCTCCTTTCCTTTTCTTTCAATAAAGTTACTAAGCATCTGATAAATGCTTAGTAGCATTACCTTCATTGTCATGAGCCCATAAGGAAACCAAGAATAATACTTTTAAAAGCCCAAATTAACAGCATTTGGCCAGAATTAATACTGACAAATTATGCAGTATTTTAAAATTCATGAATAAAATTTCCCTAATTTTCTCTACTTATAGTCAGGTTCAGTTGAGTGTATTTAGTCATGTGTATTTGTGCAATGGACCAGGGGTGGGTGATTTTTAGTTTCCTGTATGTCCCCCTTATATATCCACTTTAAGTTCAAATTCAACACCCTTAAAAATAAAACTTATTTTTTCACACAAAATGCTTTTATCAAACTAGACTTATGACTTTGAATCAATTTTTAATTTCTATACTTTCACTATTTCCTAGTATTTAAATACTATACAAATTTCTATTTCCTTTTTATCTCCATTTTTCTGCCTCTTTCATAAGGTATGACCTTCATTATTCCATGCTAAGATGACTAAAATTATAAAATGGGTCTAGCCAGAATCTTCCTCATTTTCACCTTCAAGTTAGTTTATGTACCATCTATGGCCTATAGCTGGCAGTGGGGGGAGGGGGAGATACATCATTCCATTGTTAAACATTTTTAGTGACCCTGTTTCTTAAAGAAAACAATTCAAACACTATAATTTTTACAACATCTAACAATAATAAAAGCTCTTGAAAGAGAGGGTTTAGAGGGAAAATACCTCAACATACTCAAGGCCATATTTGAAAAATCCACAGCTAACATCACAGTCAATGATGAAAAATAAAGATTTTTATCTAAGATCAGCAAAAGGACAAGGATGTCCACTCTCACCATTTTTATTCAACATAAAAGTCTAGGCCACAGCAATCAGGCAAGAAAAATAAATACAAGGTTTACCTTGTATTTACCAAATTGCTAAAGAAGTAAGACTGTCAATATTTGCAGATGACATACTATATACATAAAACCCTGGAGATACCACCAAAATTAAAAAAAAGAAAGAAAATGATTAGAAATGATAAATGAATTCAATGAAGTTGTAGGATACAAACACACAGAAATCTGTTAAATTTCTATACACTAATAACAAAGTGGAAGAAAGAGAAATAAAGAAAACAATCCCATTTACAATTGTACCACAAAGAATAAAATATCTAGGAATAAACTTAACCAAAGAGATGGAAGACCTGTACTTCAAAAATTATAAAACTTTTGTGAAAAAAATTCAAGATAATACAAATAAACAGAAAGATATACCATGCTCATGGATTGGAAGAACTAATGTCATTAAAGTGTCCATACTATCCAAAGGAACTTTCAGATTCAGCGCAGCCCCTATCAAGATACCAATAGCATTTTTTTTTAAAAGATTTTATTTATTTGACAGAGAGAGATCACAAGTAGGCAGAGAGGTAGGCAGGCAGAGAGAGAGGGGGAAGCAGGCTCCCCGCCGAGCAGAGAGCCCGATGCAGGGCTCGATCCCAGGACCCTGGGATCATTACCTGAGCTGAAGGCAGAGGCTTAACCCACTGAGCCACCCAGGCACCCCTACCAATAGCATTTTTGACAAAACTGGAACAAGCAATCATAAAATTAATATGGAGCCAGAGAAGGCCCTGAAGAGCCAAAGCAATCTTGAAAAAGAACAAAGCTGGAGGTATCAAAATCCCAGATTTCAAGATGTACTACAAAGCTGTTGTAATCAAAACAATATAGTATTGGCACAAAAATGGACACAATAGATTTATGGAACAGGATAAAGAGCTCATAAATAAACCTACACCTATACGATCAATTTAACTGAGACATAGGAGGCAAAAATATGTAAGTGGGGAAAGACAATGTTTTCAATAAATGGTGTTGGGAAAACTGGACAGTGTAAAAGAATGAAACTGGACTACTTTTTCCCACCATACACAAAAATAAGTTCAAAATGGATCAAAGGCCTAAGTTGAAACGTGAAACCACAAAACTCTTAAAAGCATAGGTGGAGTGCCTGGGTGGCTCAGTAGGTTAAAGCCTCCAACTTTGGCTCAGGTCATGATCCCAGGGTTCTGGAATGGAGCCCTGCATTGGGCTTTCTGCTCTGCAGGAAGCCTGCTCCCCCCCCCCCACCCCTGCCTGTCTCTCTGCCTACTTGTGATCTCTGTCAAATAAATAAATAAAATCTTTAAAAAATAGAAAAAGCATAGTCAAAAACATAGGCAAACATCTTTGGACATGACCCTTAGCCACCTATTTATGGATATGTCTCCTTACACAAGAGAAGCAAAAGAAAAACAAACAACTGCTATGATTCCAAAATAAAAAATTTTGCCCAGAAAAGGAAGCCATCAATAATACAAAAAAGACAACCTACTGAATGGGAGAAGATACTCACAAATGATTTGTCTAATAAGGGGTTAGTGTTAAAAAAATATGAAGAACATCTATAACTCAAGAACAACAACAACAAAAAAAGCCTAATTAAAAAATGGGCAGAGGACCTGAATAGGCACTTTTCCAAAGAAGACATACTGATGGCCAGCAGAAACATGAAAAAGTGCTCAATAGTACTATCATCAAAACCACAATGAGATATCACCTCACAGCTGTTAGAATGGTTATCATCAAGAAGACAAGAGATAACAAATGCTGACAAGGATGTAGAGAAAAAGTACCACCAGTGAATCATTGGTGGGTATGTAAATTGGTACAACCACTGTGAAAAACAGTATGGAAGTTCCTCAAAAAATTAAAAATACCATATGATCCAGCAATTCCACCACCGAATATTTTTCCAAAGAGAACAAAAACACTATAGTTTGAAAAGATGCATGCAGCCCTATGTTTGTTTCAGGTTTATTTACAACAGACAAATATGGAAGCAACTTCGTACATTGATAGATGAATGGATAAAGATGACAAGGCTTTAGTGGAATATTACTCAGCGATAAAAAGTAATAAGATCTTGCCATTCACAGCAACATGGATGGATCTAGAGGATATTATGCTAAGTGAAATAAGTCAAACAATGAAATATAAGTATATGATTTCAATTATAAGTGGAATCTAAAAAACAAAACAAATGAACATGGAGATGAACAGACAAATAATAAGAACTGGTCGTTGCCAGAAGGAAGATGGGCGAGAAGATGGGTGAAATAGATAAAAGGGACAAAGAGGTACACACTTTCCATTATAAAATAAGTAGATTATGGTGATGAAGAGTACAGCAAAGGGAATATTGTAATAGCATTGTACGGTGACAAATGTGACTACACTTATGGTGAGCACTGAGTAATGTACACAATTGTCAAATAACCTGAAACTAATATACTATACTTCAATTTTAAAAATGTGATACTAAAAAAGAAGACACTATAATTTTATATTTATTTACTTATTTATTTAAAATATTTTTATTTATTTATTTGACAGAGAGAGATCACAGTAGACAGAGAGGCAGGCAGAGAGAGAGAGAGGGAAGCAGGTTCCCTGCTGAGCAGAGAGCCCAATGCGGGATTCGATCCCAGGACCCTGAGATCATGACCAGAGCCGAAGGCAGCAGCTTAACCCACTGAGCCACCCAGGCGCCCTATAATTTTATATTTAATACTCTGCTATCTAACTTTCAATGATTTAATATAAAAAAGAACAATTCTACTTCAAGTAACTTAAAAAAAGCATGCTGCCTTCTAGAATAATTTTGTCAACTGCAAATTTTCACACCCAGCAAAATGACCCCTAGTTTCAAATATTAAAGGTATAAAAGAATTAGTAGTGATATCCACATTGAGCAGGAGTTTGAATTTGATGATCTTTCAGACATTTTTCTCACCTAAGATTTTTGATTCTATTCCTACACATTTATCTCCTTTTAATGCATATATGATCTTTCTTATCTTTATCAAACTCAAAATTTCATCATTCTCTGAACATTTCCTGTATTTTGTTGCTTTCATGCATTCCCAATATTTGACACCCCTATTAAAAAAAAAAACAAAAAACAAAAAACGCCTTTCGCCTTTACTCTTCACTCACCTAAGCCCTTGCTATCTTTGAAGGGATATGAAGATGAGCAAGCTGTTACCTTTCACCCAATTTATTATCGAAGTGGTGTTGACATGCTGTCTAGAAGGCTACCTCCCTTCACATCTCATCTGACTCTGTTGTGGAAGAGACAGGTCTACGTTCAGTGAAGGGCATGGCTGTCCTCAACTTCCCCCAAGAATCTTTTAGTAACATACCTATCTTCCCTAATTTTTTCAGAAAGTCCCAACCTTGGATCTTTTTCAGCAAGGTCATGGGGTAAATAATGGATAGGTTAAGAAAGAGAAGCATGGGGGATGACATAGGACTTGTGAGTGCTCTTATGCAGCCACTCACCCGATGTGATACTGACCATGGTTACTCACTCAGCAATATAGCCCCCAACTTAACGTTCTGATATTTTATTCCTTCAATGTAAAGACCTCATTCCGATGGTCCTTAAAGATGGTAGAATGAACACATGCATTAGACTCCACTCCTCTGTGAATTACAGTCTAACCAAAACTATAATGTATCTCTCTTTGGCGGAAGGCAGAATGGAAAACTTAGGTTTCTATAGTAAGTGTTCATAGGTCTGTGTGTATGTGTGAAAGCATAAAATATATGAAAGAAAGCAAAATCTCCAGTTCTATAGATAATCACTAAAACTGCAAAGTAAAAAAGTGGCAATATAGGCATTTAGTTAGAGAAACAGAGGCAAATACCAAAATAATTAAAAGATTAAAAGAAGTGGTGACAAGTGTATGTGGGTACAGAAAAATGACTTTTGAACTTTATGTATGAGCTTTATAAAAATGAATAATATAAAATTAATTTTAAAGTATCTTTTAGAAAACAACAATATTTGAAAAGTATACACACACAAACACATACAAAACAGATGTGATTTGTGTTGGGAAATACTGGACAGCTGGCTCTCTTCCAAAAAGCTCACAGTATGGCAACTGTGGTCAGTGTATCATGGTACAAGATCTGGCCCTCAGGACTATGAACTCTGATTCCCCAACATGCCAAGAGTAGATGTCATTCTCAATGGCAGATTAAGGTGAAACAAATTCATGAAACTGATGTATAAAATCCAAATGCTGCTTTTTAAGTATTCCATGAGAATTACAGCCTGTAAAGGAACCAAACATTTGAATCCATATAACCAGCTTTTTTCTTCTTTTAGTCATATCTACCTGTAAAATTATCTACAGTAAGGATGTCACTCACCTAATGTACAATAAAAGTACAGAAGAGGTGGAAATAGACCTTAATGTTTTGCATTCATACAGACCAGGGGTGTCCAAAGTAACTATAATATGATCCACAGATATGCACACAAAAGTCTCACATGTAATTTGAATATTTTTAGAGGCCATATTAGAAAATAAGAAAGAGGGGTGCCTGGTGGCTCAGTTGGTTAAGTATCTGCCTTTGGCTCATTTCATCATCCCTGGGTCCTGGGATGGAGCCCAGCTTAGGTTTCCTGCTCAGTGGTTAGCCTGCTTCTTCCCTCTCCCTCTGCTGCTCTCCTTCTCAAAAAAATAAGTAAAATATCTTAAAAAAAAAAAAAGAAAGAAAAAAATTAGGTGAACTGAATCTTTAAAATTTTTTTTTATTTTTATTTTTTATTTTATTTATTTATTTTAAATAATTTTTTTATTTTTTAATAAACATATAATGTATTATTACCCCCAGGGGTACAGGTCTGTGAATCGACAGCACTCACCATAGCACATACCCTCCCCAATGTCCATAACCCCACCACCCTCTCCCTATGCCCATCCCCCCCCCCCCCGGCAACCCTAATGAATCTTACTTCACAAAGTATCTCATAATACTTTAAAGTAAGTATCTCTTAAGAGTTGTATCCAGCTTTTTTGGAACTAGAGGGTATTATGCTTAGTGAAATAAGTCAATTGGAGAAAGACAACTATCATATGATCTCCCTGATATGAGGAAATGGAGATGCAACATGGGGGTTTGGGGGGTAGACAAGATGGGATCGGGAGGGAGATAAACCATAAGAGACTCTTATTATTTTTTTTAAAGATTTTATTTATTTATTTGACAGAGAGAGAGATCACAAGCAGGCAGAGAGGCAGGCAGAGACAGAGGAGGAAGCAGACTCTCTGCTTGGCTTGGTACAGCTCAACTTGGACTAGCCACAATTTCAAGTGGTCAGTAGCAACATATGGCTAGTAACTATCATATTGGACAGGCCTACCGCAAGACTCCTCTTATAAGCACACAAAAAGAGAACTGAACAGCAGAAAGCTGCTTTTTAGTGCTGGTCTTAGAACCTCAGGAGTTAGTTTTGAAATATGGATGTTTAATTGTCTCAGGCTAAAGTGGCAAGCCATATATTATATCTACAGTTAAGTATACATCTTTCCAGGGGACAGCACAGTTTAGTGCTTGAATGGGGTTGTCTCTTTTCTCTAGATAGTATCTGCTGGGATGCAGTCCATGTTTACCTCAATGATTTCCCTTTTTGTTTTCTAAGAGCCAACTAGTCTGGTGGATGAAACATTCTTTCTTTAAATATTCTAATCCTTTGAACCAAAATAGAACTAATTTCTCCTTACCTAAAGTTTGCCTCCTTTTTAGTGACCTTACATATCTTTCCTATTTTCAGCTATGGAGAAGAACTTCCTTTCCTCTTATTTTCTTATTTCTGGAAAGCATTTTATTAGATACTGGTAAACAGAATCCATATTCCACATGTTTGATGGGTGCATCATCATACAACTTTCTATAGGTATGAATGTCTAATTTAGCAGCTCAGCAAGCTAAAGATTATATATTCTCACAATTCTTATATTTGAAAACATCAATTATATTTTAAGTCCTGCCATAGCAATTATTTTTATACTTATTAATAAAACATACTCTTTGGATTTTTAAAACATAATTTATTTATAAACTATATAAAATAATAATTGTTCTGTATAAGTGTCCTGAAATTCAATGAGATAATATGCAAGATATATGTTATGAGAAGTGTTTTATAAATGGATTTACTTAGTGTCTCTATACATTTGTTTTATGTTTATTAAAAAATGTACAAAATTATAAAGTAAAGGACAGTGCAATAACCACATATCAGCAGAATGTTTATAGGTCAGGAATATATATATACCATAAATGAAAATCATACTTGGATAAGAAGCTCCTTTAAAAGATGGCAAACATTTATAGTGATAAGTAAAATTATAAACACAAATAAAATTTTTCCATTAAATTCCATTCTCAATCTCTTGCCACTGAAAAGCAGCTTTCTGCTGTTCAATTCTCTTCTTGTATGCTTATAAGAGGAGTCTTGCAGTAGACCTGTCCAATATGGTAGTTACTAGCCATATGTTGCTATTGACCACTTGAAATTGTGGCTAGTGCAAGTTGAGCTGTACAGTAAGTATAAAATGCATACTGCAGTTTAAAGTCCTAGTACAAAAGCTACATAATCATCTTATTAGTAACTTTTTTATTGATTGTATGATGAAATTTAAATTTGTTGAAATTATTATATTTTTGCACATATCAGGTTAAATATAATAGTAATATTTTGAAAAAAAAATTTTTAGCAGGACCTATTTTCCACATTGTATTTAATAAATAAAATAGAGATTTTTTTTTTTTTATTTTTAGATTAGTGAGTAGGGGATCTGGTTTTAGGAGCTCTTCTAGTATAAATTAGGAAAGATGTTTCTCATCATCTGCAAAATCATCAGATGAAATGGTCCTTAGGCTCTTCCACAGTTCTAACATACAGACAGACAGACAGACTTATGAATGGGCTACACAGGTTCCTGGCACTCACTGTAGCTATCCCTTTGAAACTTAGTCAAGATTTCATAGAGCCATTGAGGGAATGCTCCAATTTCTTGGAATAACAATGCAAACTCATAAGCATAACCATGAATCTAGGACTCTCAAGGCCCCAGAAAATCAGAAGTTCTGGGTTTGAGTTCTGCTTTTATTAAGTATCAGTTCCTGGACAAACTTTAATATCCTTGTATCTTCAATATCCTTTTGTATAAAATGGAGATGATAGCTCCTGTTCTGCCTTTTTCATGTGGTTATTGAGATATGCATATGTGTATATCCAAGCATGTGGGCATGTAAGTATTAAAGCTAAGTAATAATCAAATGAACAGTATTAGTATATTTTCTCCAAATATAAAAGCATTCCTTCGCTTTTACTATCAGCTATGAGCCAGATGTGATGCTAAGGATTTTACTTACATTGCCTCTTTTCATCCCTATGAGGTAGTGCTATTCTCGTTATGGAGAAACAGAAGTTTGAATTGTCAAATAATTACCTAAAATTACAATGACAGTAAATAGTAGAGAAGGGATTTAAAAATGGGAGAATAGTCTAACTTCAAAGCATGTTTTGTAAGGACATTTTCTTACTTCTCTAAGTACATCTGCACTCCTTTCAAAAAGCAACTTCACAAGTCATTGTTGACCATCAGAGAGCAATTTCGAGTGCAAGGGGAGGAGACGCAGAATGAAAATTAAATGTGATGTAATGGAGGTGTGCAGGCATTAACTGCAGAAATGTTTTAGAATGAAATTAGAGATATTATTACTAACAGATTTTTTTTTTAATTTAAATGTATTTATTTTAGAAAGAGAGGGAGCAGGTGGGAGGGGCAGAGAGAGAGGGAGAGAGAAACTCCAAGAGGACTCCATGTTGAGTGTGAAGCCCAAAGCAGGCCTCAGTCTCATGATCCTGAGATCACTACCCGAGCTGAAACCAAGAGTCAGGCATTCAACCAACTGCACCCCTCAGATTCCCCACTGTTAGAGACTAAAAGGTAAAGGCCTTAAGATGTCATTTTTAGATGATGGAGCATGAAGATTCAGTTATTGTTACTGTAGAGGTGAGAAATGAAGATGCTGGGCTGGAATGGAGTTGGAGGGAGAAAGAAAAGGCGAAGGTATATAGAGAGACAAGAAACAGGAAAATAATACTGGAGCCCAAACTCAGACTATTTAGTGCTGGAAGACAGTGATAAGGAGACCTAAACCATTCAAGGGAAAAAAAAAAATAGATGTTTACATGAGCAAAAAACTTTGGATGGATTCTAATCATATTAAATAATTCAGCTCATGAGCTAATGGAAGCTCAGAGAATCATAGACACAACAGGCAAAGAAGTTGGAGGATACCCAGGGTAAATTATAAATGGGGTCACAGAATCCTAAGTAATAGAGAGAGTGAGTGAGTGTGTGTGTGTGTGTATTTTTTACATTATATAGAGTCAATCCAAATCCTAAATTACTGTGACAATTTCAGAATTAATTTATACAAAACTAGATCATTCCTGAACTGAATAGTTGCTTTTCGAAAGGAGTACAAGTAACAGTAACAATAACTGAATCTTCATGCTCCATCATCTAAAAATGACATCTTAAGGCCTTTACCTTTTAAAATCTCTAACTGTGGGGAGTCTGAGGGGTGCAGTTGGTTGAATGCCTGACTCTTGGTTTCAGCTCGGGTAGTGATCTCAGGATCATGAGATTGAGGCCTGCTTTGGGCTTCACACTCAACATGGAGTCCTCTTGGAGTTTCTCTCTCCCTCTCCCTCTGCCCCTCCCACCTGCTCCCTCTCTTTCTAAAATAAATACATTTAAATTTAAAAAAAATCTGTTAGTAATAATATCTCTAATTTCATTCTAAAACATTTCTGCAGTTAATGCCTGCACACCTCCATTACATTACATTTAATTTTCATTCTGCCTCTCCTCCCATTGCACTCGAAATTGCTCTCTGATGGTCACCAATGACTTGTGAAAGGCTAACTCCATCCAGTTTCCTCCTCTTTCAGTTTACTTAGACTTTCTGTAGACATTAGCACTGTTAGTCTCCCTTTCCTTCTCAGAAATCTCTACTCTCAACGACTGCAAATTCCTAAAAGTCCTTCTAATTTCTCATTATTTTCAATAATCTTCATTGAGTTACCAGTTCCTACTTGCTCCTTTAAAGAAAGAAGAAAGGAAGACTGGGAGATGTAGAAAGAAAGGAAGACCACCTAAAGGAGGATCTGCATAAGCTATTCACTGAGAGCCTAGGATAGCAAAGTATTCAGCTACTATCACTCTTGTATGATGGAGACTCAAAGGCAGGTAGGCAAGTGGGAAAACTTTATAATAGGGGTTGGGAGGGCAATGCAGATATGCTCTCATTGCCTCACTGGAAGAGACTGAGGCAAGCTAGAGGTGAGCTACTAGAAATCTGACCTCCTATGTAATTAGTGTAGGGAGCGTCACTGGTTTTCTCTGGCTGATCCTGAAGTCGAAGCAGGGATGAAGGAATCGAAGTTTGAGAAACTGACAGTCACTGACCAAATCCTGACTATCTGAGGCCAATTGCTGCAGAGGTTCTTGTTTGGCTGCCCAGAATGGTGGCTATAGGATTGTTGTCAGAGTATTATTTTCATATAGGATACGGCCACTGTTCAATGGTCTATCACTCTAAACTCTGTTAAAAAAAAAAAAAAAAAAAAAAAAAACCAACAAAAAAAACCTTCTTCTATAAACTAGCTCCTGCTTCTGGCCCCATTTTTCTACCTCAGACCATATGTCTACCAAAGAGGAGCTGAATAGATACTCTCCTTTCTTAAACACCTTCAAATAGGGCCATATTAATGGAACGACATGTTTGCCTTCATCAACACATTTACTGGGTAGTCACGTGAGGAGAGGGCCTCCCAAATTAATAGTAAGGCCATTTTACTTCCACAGTGGTTTTGAAGGTAGATGTGTCATTTGAAGTAATAATTTTCCAAATATTTTTCTCCTGATTGACACATATCAGAAGACTCCTTAGGAAAATTAGATATATTACTTTTCCTTCACCATTTTCACCTTTTTCTCCAGAATAATTTCAGTTTTCTTCTATCCTTTAACATCTGCTTCACACAGAGTGATGCATTTCCATTTTGAAATCTATATTGTGTCACCTGGACCAGGTATACCACAGTGATTCGAATCAAGAAGCAGATAAATCATGTGTGATTGATAACAGAGGTATATGCTAGCAATGGGAAATGAATTATGATAAAGAATAATCGGCCCTGTCGAGCTAGAAGGCAGGTATTGTGGGGCTTAATGTTGTATAAATATAAAGCCCTAAGATTTTAGAATTTTATGCAGTCCTGCCATAAATCATGACACAAAACATTTCTATATTTTACAGATCATGCACACACATTTTTTTCCCGTCATCCGAAAGACATATTTTGAGATTCATTAGGCGAACTTCTGCTGTGCCTCCGTGAGCAAACTGTGCCCTGCTCTTATGTAATCTAAGGAGAGGGCAAAATGTTTCAATAAGCCATTGATCAGACCCCTGAAGAACTTGGTTAACCTCAAAAACTGAGGACAGAGCAAGCTGTAATTTTTTCATTCAGTGCTACCAACCCTTTTGTTGAACTAGGACCACAAAATTATTATTTTTACTTTAAGATATAATTTACATGCAGCAAAATGCTTAGGTATGAAGGGCATAGTTTATAGACTTTGGGTTTATGATATTACCACTAAAATTAACATATAGAACATTTCTACACTGCGAGAATTCCTTCATGCAACACATCAATCCTCCCTCAACTCCTTGTCAGAAGTTTAGTACTGTTCTCATTTCAATGACCATAGAATAGCTTTGTCTGTTCCTGAACTTCATATAAATTGGATCAGGTCTGTGTACTCTTTTGTGTGTGACTTCTTTCATTCAACATGTTTTTGACATTATTTTGGAATCAGTTCTTTTCTATTACAAAATAAAATTCTGTTGTATTAATATGCCACACTGTATTCTATGGACAAGATTTTGAATTGTTTCCATTTTTTTTCTTCTTACTGAATAAAACTGCTATAGACATTTCTTTACATCTTTGTGTGCATATAGGCCTACTTATCTCTAAGATATACCAAGGAGTGATATTGCTAGGTCATGGAATACGTGTATTCCTAGGATGGTAAGAAATTGCCTGAGGTTTTCCAAAATGGCTGTACCATTTCACATTCCAACCAGCAATATATAAAAATTTCTACTACTTCACATCATTCCTAACTCTTGGTACTGTCCATCTATATCCATTTGGATGGATGTGAACCATTACCTGGTTGTGGCTTTAACATACATTTCCCCATTGACTAATGATGTTGAGTATCATTTTCATGGGTTTAGTGGCTGTTTGTGTACATTCTAAGTGTGTGTTTATTTCTTTTGCCTATTTTTAGTGTGTTTTTTGTCTTTTTTTAAAAAATAATTATTTTTTTGAAGATCTTATTTATTTGACAGAGATCACAAGTAGGCAGAGAGGCAGGCAGAGAGAGAGGGGGAAGCAGGCTCCCTGCTGAGCAGAGAGCCCAATGGAGGGCTCGATCCCAGGACCCTAGAATCATGACTTGAGCCGAAGGCAGAGGCTTAACCCACTGAGCCACCCAGGTGCCCCGGTTTTTTGTCTTTTTTTATAATTCATTTATAGGTGTGCTTTATATTTTCTGGATAATTATGTTTTGTCCTCAAAGTTGCTTTTGACCAATGTCTCTATTAGATCTGTGACCACATTACAGAGTTTGTTTTATTATTAAGAAATATTTCCTACAAATACAAATCACTGAGGAATAAAATAAACACTCACAACTGATTTTATGCCTAAATTAAGTCATGAACACTGGATTCATGAGACTGGAAACTTCTTTAATCTGACTGAAGAAAGGAATTTCTCTGTAGCTGTACAATAAAAATCCCCACATAATTAAGTGCTAGGAAAATAGCATCTGCAATAAAGGAGCAACTTAATTATGTGTAAGTGTGTGATTATCAGCCTGTCCTGAGTTCCAGAACCAAATATAATTAGTTGTCAACTCATCACTTACTCTTGATGCCTAGAAAAATTAACAAGACTTCTCTTCTGTAATTTTGTCTTTCCGTATTTTCCCCATTTCGTTAGATGACACTGCCAGATTCCCACTTGTTTAATTTAAAACCTTGTCATTTATCTGATTTCTTTCATTGTTTCAATCCCTATACCTAATAAATGAACATATATTAACAATTCTATATCCAAAATATATCCCCAAACTAACTACTCTTCTCCTCTTCACTGTCACTATCTAGTCTCTACTACCTTCATCTCTCTGAGGGGCTACTTTAATATCTTCCTTAATGATCTCCATGTGTCTACTCTACAATTATTTCTACAAACTATGGCAAAAGTAACATATATATTATAGATACTATGTCATATATATATATAATGTAATATATATGACATATATTATGAAATATTTATGGCATATATATATTACATTAAGAAAATGTTTCTTTCTGTGCTTAAAGCCTTCTAATGTACATACCCAAGCTTTAAGTCCCTGAAAAGTATTATCTTTGCCTACTTCTTATGTTATCTTGTATTCATAACGTCATTGTCCCAAGGCCAAACTAACTTTCTTCTTCTCAAACACCATAAGCTTGTGCCTGCTTCAGAATCTGTGCTCTTGTCCCTCTGTGTAGAGAGAACTCTTCTTCCAAATTTTCTTACAGATGCCTTCTTTATATCATCCATGTTCCTGGTCATTTGTAACCTCCTCAGAAAAGATGCTCCTTGCATGCTTCCTTAAAGTGACATGTTCTCAACCCCATTTTCTGTCACAACAGCCTCTTTTATCATTAAAATAAAAAAGCAATAAAAATCAAGTAAGTACTAATAAAAAATTAATCAATTATATTGGTTAGAGTTTGAGTATTAATATTAATTACGCACTTATCACTCTTTTTTTACTATTATGTTACGTTAGTCACCATACAGTACCTCATTAGTTTTTGATGCAGTGTTCCATGATTCATTGTTTGCAAATAATACCCAGTGCTCCATGCAATATGTGCCTTCCTTAATACCCATCATCAGGCTAATCCATCTCCCAACCCTGCTCCCTTCTAAAACCCTCAGTTTGTTTCCCGGAGTCCATAGTCTCTCATGGTTTGTCTCTCCATCCGATTTCCCCCCTTCATTTTTACCTTCCTTCTCCTAATATCCTCTATACTAGTCCTCATGTTCTACAAATAAGTGAAACAATATGATAATTGTCTCTCTCTGCTTGCCTTGTTTCATTTATCATAATCTCCTCAAGTTCCATCCATGTCAATGCAAATGGTAGGTATTAATGGTTTCTGATGGCTGAGTAATATATATGGACCACATCCTCTTTAACCATTTGTCTGTTGAAGAGCATCATGGCTTCTTCCACAGCCTGTACTTTCAATGCCATCCCAATCAAAATACCAATAGCATTTTTCAAAGTGCTGGAACAAACAATCCTAAAATTTGTATAGAACCAGAAAGACCCTGAATCACAAGGAAAATCTGAAAAAGAAAACAAAGCTGGGGGCATCAACATTGCCTAATTTCAAGCTATTTTACAAAGCTGTGATGACCAAGACAGCATGGTACTGGCACAAAAAAACCAGACACATAGATCAATGAAACAGAATAAAGAGCCCAGATATGGACCCTTAACTCTATGGTCAACTAATTTTTGACAAAGCAGGAAAAGATATCCAATGGAAAAAAGGCAGTCTCTTCAATAAATGGTGCTGGGAAAATTGGACAGCTATTTACAGAGGAATAAAACTCGACCACTCTCTTATACCATACACAAAGATAAACTCAAAATGGATGGAAGACCTCAATGTGAGACAGGAATCCATCAAAATCCTAGAGGAGAACAAATATAGGCAGTAACCTCTTTGACATATGCCACAGCAATTCCTTTCAAGCACATCTCCAAAGGCAAGGGAAACAAAAGTGAAAATGAACCTTTGGGACTTGACATCAAGATAAAAAGCTTCTGCATAGCAAAGAAACAGTCAACAAAAGAAAGAGGCAACCCATGGAATGGGAGAAGATATTTGCAAATGACACTATAGATAAAGGGCTGGTATCCAAGATCTATAAAGAGCTTCTCAAACTCAACACCCAAGAAGCAAATAATCAAGTCAAAAAATGGGCAGAAGACATGAACAAATACTTCTTAAAAGAAGACATACAAATGGCTAACAGGCAGATGAAAAAATGTTTATCATCATTAGCCATAAGGGAAATTCAAATCAAAACCACATTGAGATATCACCTCACACCAGTGAGAATGTCAAAAAATTGACAAAGCAAGAAACAACAAATGTTGGAGAGGTTGTAGAGAAAGGGAAACCCTCTTACACTGTTGGTGGGAATGCAAGTTGGTAGATCTACTTTGGAAAACAGTGTGGAGGTACCTCAGAAAGTTAAAAATGAATCTACTCTATGACCTAGCAATTGCACTATGGGATATTTGACCCAAAAATATAGATGCAGTGAAAAGAAGGGCCACATGCAATCCAATGTTCATATTTCTCAATCTTCTTTGATGATTCTTATGTGTGTGAATCTATAATTTTTTTGAGTGACATCTTTGAAACATACTGGGTCCTAAGTAAGGTGGCTCATTACTTTTCTGCCTACATGAAACAGACTTGGATTAAGCTTGTTGTATGTCAGAGTAACCATAAATAGTATCTCTTTTCACTCTTGAAATTCTATGTTCTCCATAACTATAGGTTATATATGTAAATTTAAATAACTATTTCCAGAATATTTTTCAGAATGGCTGTATCAGTCTACACTTTCCAGCACTGTGAGAATTTCTATATGACAACATCATTGCTAGCAACAAGGCAATATCCACATATAAAATTTTCTAGCCAAATAAAGTGATAACTCACTGTGTTTTAATTTATTTCTGTGATTACTATTAAGTTTGGGAACATCTTGCTATGTTGCTAGCTTTACAGATTTCTCATTTTATAAACTACATGTATAATAAATTTTTTACATGTATTCTTCAATATTCCTAGTTGATTCTCATAATTGAGGAAAACAAAATATTAGTTTCTAAGAAGCAATTAAATATTAAAACCATAAAAGCACTTAAGTCAAAACAAATATTGATTTGATAACAGAATTCCTAACTTTTTTAGTATATTTAATAATTGATTATTGGCTATCAAGTGTGACCTATATTCACTTCCTAGAGGTAATAATTTTACCATTTTTTCAGATATGTGTATGTATGTATGTGTGTGTGTGTGTGTGTGTGTATATATATATATATATATATATATATGGGGTTTTTTTTAGGTTTTATTTATTTGACAAAGATCACAAGTAGCACAAGTAGGCAGAGAGGCAGGCAGAGAGAGAGAGAGGGGTGAAGCAGGCTCCCCACTGAGCAGAGAGCCCAATGCGGGGCTTGATCCCAGGACCCTGAGATCATGACCTGAGGCAAAGGCAGACGCTTTAACCCACTGAGCAACCCAGGCACACCATTTTTTTCAGATATGTATGTATTTTTTAAATTATTTTTATTAATGTACAATGTATTGTTTGCCTTACAAGTACAGGTCTGTGAATCAGTGGGCATATACATTTCATAGCACTCACCATAGCACATACCCACCCCAATGTCCATAACCCAACAACCTTCTCTCTATCCCCTAACCCTCCAGCAATCCTCAGTTTGTTTTATGAGATTAAGAGTCTTTTATGGTTTGTCTTCCTCCCAAACCCATCTTGTTTCATTTTTTTCTTCCCTACCCTCCAACCACCCCCCCCCGCACCGTGCCTCTCAAATTCTTCATATCAGAGAGAACATATGATAATTGTCTTTCTCTGACTGACTTATTTTGCTCAGCATAATACCCTCTGGTTCCATCCACATCATTGCAAGTGGCAAGATTTCATTATATTTTATTTTAGTGGACAAGAAATGTTTCTTTTTACCTGGTCCCATTATCCTTCTGACATTTCACTTGAAGTTAGGAAGAACAACAAATAGGGAAATGGAGAAGAGAGCTACAGCTTTATCTTAGAATAGAAAGGCTAATTCTGGGTATGGCAGAAGTTACAGAATGATCTGTATGTAACTGGGTTTGATCATCTGTTAGATGTCCTTGTTAAAGTCAGCTCCCCTCAAGAGATTTGAGTTAACATTTAAGAAATAAAATGTAATTTCAATCTATCTTATTCAGACTCCAAGGCAGTAGTTTTAAAAATAAGGTTCCATAAATTTTATATAGTTATGAAGAAAAAGAATATTTCTTGCCCTTACATTCCTTTAAAAATTAATTTAAAAATCACCAAATAAATTAATTTTAATCTCTCAGGTCAGACAACCAGAACCTTTCAGTTTCCTAAGTCTTTCTCAAGTGTTATTTTTTCAGAAGATGCATTCACTTGGCTTAAAATTAGTACCCAATAAAATTAAATATCTTTCATACTGCAAGCCATCCTATACTTCAAATTCAGAAAGGCACTTTGAAATGAATGGTTTTATTAGCATTGCTGACCATTAAGATTGTACTCAAGAGATGTAAAAAACTGGCATAAATAATTATATGTAACTTTTCTTTATTTGAGCATCAACTGGGGAACTATCTATTTATTATATTTTTCATTATGTCACATCTTGATAATGACTTTCCCTTTACATTAAAAAAAAAATCTTAACAGACTGTTGCATGGTCAGTTTTATAAGTTTAGCTATCTTAATGACTTATTAATATTACTTCCCTATTGGCTAGATTTATTGCTGAGCAATCAGTCTTTACTATGACCCCAAATTCCAAATCAAGCATGTTACGCTCGATTTGGTAAGGCAATTTCGACACTGCTGGTATGGACACTAAATTTTTGTCAGTCTCACTGTGTCCTTGGTCAGTTCATTAAATTTTCGGGTGGATGAGTATCTTCCTCTATTAATTTGATACTCTACTTGCCAAGAATGGAGGAATACAGAGCTAATTAATATTATGAAAGGCATTTTAATACTAACAAGTATAAAATAAATGGTAAGGTGAACAGTTAAACCTTATTACTTCCACTATATGACTATGCAATATAATTAGTTACAATGTTTATTTTACTTTTTACCCCCCAAATATTTGCAATTTGATTATGCAAGGCAAATAACATAGATGAAATTTTGATCCAGGCTACAAACCATGTTGTTCTCAGATTTAGCCAGGAATAATCCACAGAAGAAAGATGGCTGATGAAAAATCTTGGAAGAACAAGCTCAAGATATAAGATATTATTCATTATTCATTAAGCAATAAATATGACTACATGAACTATGAGTTTTTGACATTTTTTTAAGTATCAAGGTGTAATTCATATAGTTGGTTGCTTAACCAATCCCCACTTCCCAAATAGTCTAATTTTTGCTCCTATTGCAATTTTTCCTTCATTCATCACATACCCTCTACTTCCAATTTCCACCTCCATGCTTAGCTCCGACTGGTGTAAGAGTAAATGTCAACACTAGTAAAAGAAATGAATTCAGGAACTCTAATTAAACCAATAAACTAATGGCATTTCCCTGGTCATTTTAGAAATGAGCATGCAACACAACCCAGACAAATTTAAAAAGGAGATCTGCTAGAATTTCTGTGAAATAAATTTCCTTTAAGAAATACAGCTTAAGCTATCACAAGAAAAAAAAAGTTTTAATTTTCAGCTATCTCAGGATGTCATGGTGTATGGCTGTGAATCTTGAAACAGTTACAGACATTTGCCGCGATGAGAGATGCTAGCCAGAAGCTGAAAACAACGGATGGTTTGGAGGATGCAGCTCAGGCAAAGACCTGGAAGTACAGTTAGAGGAAGGAAACCAAGCTTGACTTCGCTCTATGTCTGGACTTCCAGTTAAATGAATCAGTACCAGGCTTACTGTTCAAGATCTAGACCCTTTGCATGCATATCATACAGTTGTTTTCTACAAAACCCCACTGGTTGCTATTCACATAAATCTCAATTGCTACTGGGTTGTTTCCAATGAAGGTCCTGAGGCAATTATGTTTCCTCAAGGAAAAGTAACCTAAAGCATGCAATGATTTATAACAAACTTACAGATAAGGCTCTCTGCAATCTTGAACACTGTTCAATGGTTTATTTGCTATGTTTTAACTGCTAAAAAGGTTAAAACTATTTGGACAATGGAAATATTAACAAAGTTTAAGTAATAACCATACTATCTTATATTCATCACGACTCAATAAACATTTTTGCTGAGTATCTGCTATTTGAAAAGCAATATATAGATGGTATAAAGGATATAAAACTCAGGAAATAGAGTTCTTGCCTTCAGGGTTTTTTTTTTTTGTTTGTTTTTTGTTTTTTGTTTTTTGTTTTTTACATAGTACGTAAAAACGTACCACAACAAAAATATCCAAGGGCTTGGTAGGAAATCCCAAAAAGTGATATATTATATCCAATTTAGCTTAGAGACTGATTCACTAAAGAATTGGGACTTAGTTGTATCTTAAAAGACAGAGCTTGGAAGGTTTTGATAGATTTCAATTTAGTAGGGGCATTTTGCAAGCAGAGATAAAAACTGAAGGAAAAAACTGGGAAATTCTGAAGTTGGAAAGTATAATAGATGATGTGGAAAAGTTGTCACAAGATCTCAACAGATCTGAGATGGCAGGAGAAAAAAAATCCAGTAAATCTCAATACAGATCAATAGAAAATGTGAAAATATACATTCTGAAGAGCAAGAAAAGAGATTAAGCAAATATAAACAGATATTTAGATACCCTGTGACAATATAAGCATTCTAAAAGACATATAATGGGAGTCTGAGAACAAGAGAACAATGGGCAGAAAAATTCTTGAAAAATAAATAAAAAAAGCATTAATCCCACAGATCCACATAAGATAGACACAAAGTAATCCATACCTAAACAAATTGACAACACTAAAGCAAAGGAAAAATCTTGAAAGTTCACTTAGTGGGGAACAGTATTACAAGTAAAGGCTGACCACTCATAATACTAATGATGGAGATCAAATGTCAGAAGGATGACAAGTTCAAAGTGTGCGTGTCAGGGTAGGGAGTAGGGAGGAAATACTGTTCACCAAAACTTCTGTATCTAGAAAAACAGTATTTTAAAAGTAAAGGTGGAAAGAAAAGGCAGGGGCCCCTGAGTAGCTCAGTGGGTTAAAGCCTCTGTCTTCGACTCGGGTCATGATCCCCAGGGTCCTGGAATCGTGCCCCACATCGGGCTAGCTGCTCAGCGGGGAGCCTGCTTCCTCCTCTCTCTGGGCCTGCTTCTCTGCCTGCTTGTGATCTCCGTCTGTCAAATAAATAAATAAAATCTTTAAAAAAAAAAAAAAAAGAAAAGGCAATCTCTGATTAAGAAAACCTGAGAAAATAAATTTTAGTCAGCTTACTTTAATGGAAATACTAAAATTTATTCAGCTCCAAACAAAATGAAAGGAGATATAAATTAAATCCACGGAAATATAAAGAAATAGTGGCATGGTATTCTTGGGTTTATAAGATAGAACTATAGGACACTAATAGCAAAATGGAGGAGAAAAGAAATTATTCAAGTAAGAGTTCTCTATTGCACTAAAATTAAGTTAGCATTAATTGGAAGTAGACTGTGATAATTCAGCAGCATACTATCTGAGAACAATCACTAAGAACATACAAAAAATATAGTTGAGGGGCATCTGGGTGGCTCAGTCAGTTAAACTTCTGCCTTCGGATCAATTCATGATCCCAGGGTCCTGAGATGGAGCCCTGCCTGGGGCTCCCAGCTCTGTGGGGGAGCCTGTTTTTCCCTTTCCCTTTCCTCACTTGTGCTCTCTCACAAATAAATAAATAAAATCTTAAAATATACATAGTTTAAAAATCCATGGAGGAATTTAAAAGTTCAGGTAAAGTATTTATTTAGCACAATAGCAGAGAGAAAGGAGGAACGAGAAACAGAACCAACATGAAACATGGAGAATAAAAGCTATGAGGATTTACTTTGCCTTTGGGTAAGGCTAATTAGCAAACACCAAAAGCCTGCAATCTTTTTGACAGTTGTTTTACAACTTGGAGCAAGATGCCCACCTACCTTAGGCTCCTAATCTCCACTGAGACTGAGATTACATTTCAAAGGGATAGTTCTCAGGTCCTTGAAAAGGCAATTCCTGGTTGTAAAGCCGGCAGGAGACTTTTAAAACAGATTTACATCTCAAAGGGACAGATAAAGAATTTACATGTACAAGTTTTTTTAAAGGAAATGCTCCCAAGAAAGTGAAATGGGGGAATATCCAGATGGGAGAAAGGCAGTTTCAATTTGGTCCTGCTGAGGGAAATGTTAAGGCCTCCTCCCTCAACAGCTAAGTATTAAGAAGAAAAGGGGCGCCTGGGTGGCTCAGTGGGTTAAGCGTCTGCCTTTGGCTGGGGTCATGATCTTGGGTCCTGGGATTGAGCCCTGCATCGGGTTTCCTGCTCAGTGGGAAGCCTGCTTTCCCCCCTCTCTGTCTGCCTGCTTGTGATCTCTGTCTGTCAAATAAATAGATAAAAAATCTTAAAGAAAAAGAAAAAGATCATGCAACATTACCAAGAGGCATTTATGCCAGGTATTCAAGGAGGTTTTAATATCTGAAATTCAGTTAAGGTAATATACCATGTTAACAGGATAAAGAAAAAAAAATAGTTACAGGATCATAACAATAGACACAAAGAAAGCATTTGACAAAATCCAACGTCCATAAAAACTGTTACTAAGCTAGGAATAAAAGTAAGTTTTCTCAACCTGATAAATGGTATCTGTGAAAAACATATACTTAAGGAAGAAAGACCAAATGTTTTCTTTCAAAGACTGGGGAGAGCCAACATTTGTTTCTGTCACCTTTACTCATTACTGAAAGGCAGGCTCCAGTCAAGTGAAATAAGGCAACAAATAAATGTAAATACATACATATACATAAAATGGTACCGTCACCACGAAAGACAGGCAGGCAATCTCTTTAGAAATTTAAATTTCACTCTCAGATATGTATCAGGAAGTAATAAAAACATATGTTAAAAGGGGCGCCTGGGTGGCTCAGAGGGTTAAAGCCTCTGCCTTCAGCTCAGGTCATGATCTCAGGGTCCTGGGATGGAGCCAGGCATCAGGCTCTCTGCTCAGCGGGGAGCCTGCTTCCTCCTCTCTCTGCCTACCTCTCTGCCTACTTGTGATCTGTCAAATAAATAAATAAAATCTTTTTAAAAATCTTTATAAAAGAAAACATATGTTAACAGAAAGACTTTAATATGAATATTCACAGTAGCCTTATTCATAATAGCTCAACGCTGGAATCAATCCTAATTTCATCAGCTGGTGAATGGGCAAATAAAATATGGTCTATCTGTACAATACAGTACTATGCAGAAACACAAATAAATGAATTACTGAAATATGCTGAAACACAGATTACTTCAAATATGTTATACTGATCAAGAGAACCCCGGCAAAAAAAGACTACATATTGTATGGTTCTATTTACATCAAAGGCCCAGAACAGACAAAATCATAGATAAAAATGAGGCTTGAGAACGAGAGAGAGCAGGAGAGATTGAAAATGGGAATGTAGGACTTTTTGGGAATGATAGAAATGTTTAAAACCTGGATTGGGGTGTGACTGGCAAAACACTATGAATTTACTAAAAATCTTGGAATTTTACATTTATCTTCAGTGAATTTTGTGGTATGGACATTATATACCAACAGAAGTGTTTACAAAAAGAACCAATGAGAATGTGATCTAAGGTTTCCTTTGGTACATGGATAAGTCACTTATGGAGTTGGAATGTCATGTTCAGCATTTTATAAAGGATTGCACAGTTTGTACAAAAATGAGGAAAACCTGGAGGAAGCTGCTTTCTAAAAAATGGGAACTCAATAATGTTCTTAACAATGTCCAATCGCCTGAGTAGATGGCACTGACGCATTAGGCAGTTAATGAATATGAAGGTACTTGGTGGTAAGTGGAAATACTGCATTACAGACCAAAACATGGATCAGGACTAGAGATCTAGATTTTGGAGTCATATTCATACATATGTACATGTGTGTGTGCATGTGCGTGTAGCTATATATACATACACACCGAATACTAAAGTTGCCTAACACATAAATTAACTACTTAATGTTATTAATAACCAGTCATCCAAGAACAAAACTAATCTTCTATTGATGTTTTTTCTCCTCTAACTTCTGATCAAATGAATGCCATAAAATATTGTTCTGCCTGCTCAGAGTAAATAAAGGTCTGTCCATAAGCATTGCTGATGCCAAGCTCTTTTTGATCTCAGCATTCACATTTCAGAGTTTATGCAAGACTTCTATAGTGTACGTGGTTATATATCTGTATTTGTGTAAGCTGAACATATTCACAATCTACAGTTAGAGTTAGCAACCTATGGCCTGTCAGCCAAATATGGACCACTGCCAATTTCTTAAAAATGAAGTTTTATTAGAATACAGTCACATCCATTTATTTATATACTGTCTAAAGATTTTCTCAGGTTTCAACAGCAAAGTTGAGTAGTTTTGATGGAGGCTGTATGGCCAACCCATGCTATGCAGCCTTTAGTATCTCTCAGTGGTCTTTAATTAAATTAACATATTAGATTACAAAGAGTACACTAAACTCCTCTCTTACATTTTAGTTATTTGATGTTAAGTACATGAGTTTCTGTCCTTTCAGGTTTTGAAAAGTATAATGGAAACTTGGCACGATTATGTTTAGATAGTATTTCTTATCGTTCACATGATTTGAGTTTGTTTACTCATTTTGTTTTCCACTCATTTCGGATGTTGTTTTTAAATACCTGAAAGCAATGATGATTTTTCTATGAGAACAACCATATGTGATTTTATAATTAATTTATTAAGTCTAAAATGGTTTTAAAAAAGGAGACTGTTAAAAATCTTTCTAAAAATTTGAAATCATAGAAACAAGAATGAAGTAAACTGGAGGTAACACTTATTTTAACTTATCTAACATAAGATAAAAGTACATAGATGAAAACATTCAATTAATTTAGGAAAGTATATATATTTAGTTTTGGGGTACCCACACATGTTTTGCCTCAGGTAATCTGTGTGAAAACTGTCCCAGAAGTCAGGAGGAGCACTTTAATACCTTGGAGGCAAATTGGAGGGACCAAAGAAAATGCTCTCATTAACAGGATGTCTAACAGTTTACTCTAGAGCTCTGTACCTGTTATAGGGTTATGCCAGTATGGTCCACAGGACTAGGCATGTATTTCCTGTTGAAATTTAACTGTATGAGAATTTAGTAATGCTATTTGAACATCGGTGTGTTATTTTAATATGTGCTACCAGGGACCAAACTAACTGATATTTGGTTGTGACTGAATCTTCAAACTTATGTAGACTCTCATAACAAAATGATTGATGGAGATTCTTCCATGGGATTCAGTTTTTGACAAGTCATCAACGGAACACTTTGATCTGTAAAAGTAGAGATTATATAATATTCCATTCTACTCTATAATACTCTATAATGAGAAATACTCTCATTTTATGAGGTTGTTACTTATGTGCATGTAGAAACTTGATATTGTATATATGAAGTCAATAGCACCAGGCCAGTTCACTTAAATGTTTAGTAAATTCTGGCTATATCATCACCCTATTAATTAACTATGACATATTTCAATGGAACTTTAACAGTTTACCAAGAGCATACAAACATCCAAGCCTAGATATAGATATGTAATTTTCCTCTTATGAAAAATATGTGAAATGGGCAAAAAAGGTAATAGTATAGCCACCTGATACTAGGGAGAAATAAGGGGCAAGGTAAGTCCAAGGACACTGATTCCATGTGGAAGTTAGGGAGCTGCAAGTAAACGGAGACAAGCTGATGTCTCTCTTTTTTTTTTTTTTTTTTTTGATGTTTCACTTTCTTTTATTAATTTTTTATTTTTTATAAACATATATTTTTTATCCCCAGGGGTACAGGTCTGTGAACGAACAAGAAAGAAACCCCAAGCCCAGCAGGAGAAGAGAAAACAAGCTGATGTCTCTTACTGTGCTCAGTATGTGCCCATCTCTTAACATTTCCCTCTTTTCCACACCCTTACTCAGTCTCAACACTTTGCACTTTGTTTCACATTTGATCTTACATTTTCATCTCTATCTTCATCCACAAAGAGCACACTGCAACAAGGTTCTAATGGGCTTAATTATCTTAAGTGTTTCCTTCAAATAATTCTTCTTCTTCAAATAATTAACAAATTTTAGAGTATTTATTACAAATCTATACCTTCTTTAATGTACTTGATAAAATAAAAGACATACTTCTTTGATCAATCTTCATAAAACTATTGCTGTAAGCCTGTCCTTCAGCTGTTTAAAGATTTCACATGGAATTTTAATTGAAGAATAAAAAATCATGATTGTTAGACTATCATTTTTGGTTTTTTCCTGATTTCTCCCTTTTTGAGGCCATGGTAATTCCTTTTAACCTCCTTCCCTCTTACAGGGTTAACTGAATAATAACCAAACTTGAAAGCCCAGTTCAAAAACTATCCAACAGCTCTGTAAAGATATTCTTGGTTATAAAAAACCAAAGTATGTTCTGGAAATGAGTTCTTGGACTATTTATACCTATACATGCATGTCACATATATAAGGTTTAATTATGCTATTGCTTCAGTCAGCATGGTTAAGAACAGGTTAGCAAAAATAATCTATTGTCTTATAGGGATGTTAACTTGCTGCTCAGGTATGTGCACATAATGAGCACAGAAAATACTGAAATGATTAAGAGATTCTTGGTGTTTCTAAGACATAGAGTAGCCGTGGTATAATGCTTAAAATCAGGTTTTGACATAATCAAGAATCTTAAAAGCAACTAGGCCAAAACATCATGGTTATAACAAAAATCATCTCAGATTCTAAGATTCCTCAATAAAACTAGGGCTCAAAGACAATCTCTGGTTTTCTGAGCTTTTATGCACATCAGTTGGCTTCACCCTGCCTTAATACCAAACTCTCATAAATGGAAGAAAAGTTGGTTTATTTTGAATGCCTTTGGGTATAAAGATTATTTATGTCATTCTACATGTTTCTAGTCCCATGTCTGAAAGATGAATTCTCATTAAAACACAGAGAATTTTGAGAAAACTTCTATCTTCAGAGTAATCATAACATTTCAAAAGATACCAGAATTAGTGACGATTATAGATCATTCTCCATAGCAGTAAATATTCTGGTCTCGGTAGAAGCAAAGTATTTGTCCTTGTAATTAGTGAGTATATAACACACACACACACACACACACACACACACACACACACACACACTATACTGTGTATTTTCCTGGTTTTTTAAAATTAACTTTTGCCCAGGGTCACCTGTGTGGCTCAGCTGGTTAAGCATGTGCCTTCAGCTTAGTTCACAATTGCAGGGTCCTATGATCAAGCCCTGCATCAGGCTCTGCACTCACTGGGGCGTTTTCTTCTCCCTCTCCCTGTGTGATCCCTCTTGCTCTCTCTCTCAAAAAAAAAAAAAAAAGTAACTAGTTAAAAGAAGGCAAACCACGGAATGGGAGAAGATACTTGCAAACAGGCAGAAGGCTGATATCCAGGAACTATAAAGAACTTCTCAAACTCAACACACACATAACAAATAATCAATGTCGAAAAATGGGCAGAAGACATGAACAGACACTTCTCCAATGAAGACATACAAATGGCTATCAGACACATGAAAAAATGTTCATTATCACTAGCCATCAGGGAGATTGAAATTAAAACCACATTGAGATACCACTTTATATCAGTTAGAATGGCCAAAATTAACAAGACAGGAAACAATGTGTGTTAGTGAGGATGTGGAGAAAGGGGAACCCTCTTACGCTGTTGGTGGGAATGCAAGTTGGTGCAGCCACTTTGGAGAACAGTGTGGAGATTCCTCAAGAAATTAAAAATTGACCTTCCCTATGAGCTTGCAATTACACTACTGGGTATTTACCCCCAAGATACAGATGCAGTGAAAAGTAGGGCCATCTGTACCCCAATGTTTATAGCAGCAATGGTCATAGTCGCCAAACTGTGGAAGAACCAAGAAGCACTTCAACGGACAAATGGGTAAGGAAGATGTGGTCCATATACACTATGGAGTATTATGCCTCCATCAGAAAGGATGAATAACCAACTTTTGTATCAACATGGACGGGACTGGAAGAGATTATGCTGAGTGAAATAAGTCAAGCAGAGAGAGTCAATTATCATATGGTTTCACTTATTTGTGGACTACAAGAAATAACATGGAGGACATGCGGAGATGGAGAGAAGAAGGTAGTTGAGGGAAATTGGAGGGGGAGATAAACCATGAGAGACTGTGGACTATGAAAAACAATCTGAGGGTTTTGAAGGGACGGGGGTTAGGTAGTTGGGCCAGCCTGGTGGTGGGTATTGTGGAGGGCACGTATTGCATGGAGCACTGGGTGTGGTGCATAAACAATGAATTCTAGTACACTGAAAAGTAATTAAAAATTTTAAAATTAAAAAAAAAAGATAAAATAAGCTTGTGTCCAAATATCTAAACTGGGGAATCACTGATGAATTTTAAAAATCATTGGTAGCTACTCTCAGTTTTTACATTGAACACTATTTCCTTATGTTCTTAAAAGACTAGTTCTAACAAAAGAGTTTGACTTCTATCTCAATAGACAGGAGTTACTTTCTGGGGCATCATGAACTGCTTGAGAAACTATTTCTGAATTCATAACTCTTTATTGGTAGACATGGTAAGAAGCATATATTCATTTATTTGCTCTGTATTGAGATGAGGATCTCTCTGTGCTCTAAAAAACAGAATTGAATTTTTCCCCCAAATTATATAAAATTAAATTTAATGATAATCTTTCTCTTTTAAGAGATCCAACTAATACTGAATGAAGTTTAAAATAACATTTCATAAAAGGAATCGTCAAAGCAGACAGTACACTATTTGTAGTTTTCTTTAGAGTGAAGACACGTTTTCTGCGCATTTGTTGCTTCTAATGAAACAATGAGCTTACAAGTACAACTACATAGAACAGATGGCAAAACCTTTGCACATTAGACTTTATATCTGAAAAAGAGACACTTTATTTTAAAATTGCCACTTGGGAACATAAAGTGCTCTCATGAGAAAAACACATTTTACACTTTAAAGGCAGTCCATAAAATAAAGGCAGATGTTTAAATGACTTCTTAATTAACACAAAACAAACATTTACCTACACTGTGGGGATGAAGCAGGGCAATTAAGATGAACCCTTTAAAACAGCCTGGGACATATTTTATGTGCATCAGTAACATTTTATCTTTTAGGATTTTTTTTTTTTTTTGTCTTTTGGTAAGAAGAGAGTAATTACTATTTATCTTTAATTCATTTAAAACTGTTATAAAAATAATAGCTGTTGCTTTCAAGTTTGATTAAAATGTTTTTAAAAATGTGCTTGAGTTTGAAGCATATTATAGTTACAAATATTATTTTCAACTAATTATACAATTATGTTACCCCTTTAGCACCGAACATGTCTATTACCCAAGGAAACATCCATTAAGGGATTAGAGAAATGGGGATATTTTTCAAAATGTTCTCACACAAAAAATATGCAGAATATACTGCTTAAAAAATATAATCACAGATAACGTTAATGCCTCAATAATCATACAGAAAAGAGAGAAGAATAAAAATAAATCATTTTTGTTCACAAAAAATAAATTTTTGGGATAAAGCATGTTGACATAATTTTGGTGGCTTAAGGTGACAGGATACAAGAAACACCATACAAGGTGACAGTAGTCAGTTGTATTTCTCACATGCATATGCCTAATCTCTTAATATCTCAAAATTTTAGAAGTAGTGTAAGAAATAATAAACCCAGAATGCATAGGCTCCTTCCCAAATTCTATTAATGTCGGTAAATTTTCTCTGCTTTGTTAAAGGCAGGAAGAACAAGGAAATGACAGTGCCCTATTTGAGATAGTTGAGATTAATATAAATAGAACATACAGAGACAGAAGTCTTTTTGTACATTCAGAGGGTTTTTCTTCTACAATAAAGAATGACCTGATGACTGGGGTAAGAATAAATATTATAGCGGCACCTGGGTGGCTCCGTCATTGGGCCTCTGCCTTCAGCTCGAGTCATGATCCCAGGGTCCTGGGATTGAGGCCTGCATCAGGCTCCCTGCTCGGGTGAGAGTCTGCTTCACCCCCTCTCTGCCTGCCTCTCTGCCTACTTGTGATCTCTGTCTGTCAAATAAATAAGTAAAATCTTTAAAAAAAAAGAAGATCATGGATCATGACCTGAGCTAAAGGCAGATGCCCAATGACTGAACCACCCAGGCACCCCTAAATAAAATCTTTTTAAAAAAGAATAAATATTATAAAAGAGAATTAATGTCAAAGGTACATACTCAGGGAAAAAAATTAATATCTAATATCCAAAAAGAGTGGTTAAGAAATTGAATTGGTTACTGGAGAGAAAGAGGATAATATATAAAGTAAAATAAAATGACTAAAATAAAATTATACAACACCTTATTGGATTGATAGAGATAGAAAATAATTCACTAAGGATTATGATCAATACAAGTTTTTTGTTTATGTGACAAAATGTGATTTCCAAAACCACAAACCAGGTTTTGTGATCACAAAAAGATCCTAGAATATTCATCTTACCAAAACCAAACATTATGGCTTACAGAATGGTTTATATAATGTTTATTATAAACATTAAACATTTATTGTTTACTATCTATTAGCTACCATGCTAAGAACATGAACAAAATAGTGAACCAAGAAAAACATCCTTCCATTTGAGGGAGTACAATCAGATGGGGAGATGAGACATAAATTGTCAAGTGCTATATTAAACATATTTAATGAAAATCCACAGGAAATATTATAAAATTTTTCAGTGGTTGCAATAGCAAGCTTATTTGCAGGAATCAGTAATGACAACAGAATTTATCTAATTCTTGTCTTGAAAAATCAGAGGGCATAAATTTTAAATCAATTGTTTATGTGTGTTTTAAAAACATAGTTAATTCTGCTTCTTTTTTAAAAGAAAATTGAGTATCTTGTGTACATTTTATGAATGTATTCAGAAAAATATTTCACAATTTACTTATGGCCTCAGTATAAAAATACGGGCTGGAACACATTACATGTAGATCTTGTAATTGGTTTTACAGTTATAACTAAAATGTTAGTTGATTCTTTGTTAAAACTATAGTTATGGTCTTTGGTTTAAAACCCAGTTTGTCTGATGTAAGTATTGCTATTCTGGCTTTTTTTTTTTTTAATGTCTATTTGTATGACAAATGTTTCTCCATCCCCTGACATTCATTCTGCAGGTGTCTTTAGATCTAAAATGAGACTCTTGTAGGCAACAGTAGGTGGGTCTTGTATTTTTATTCATTCTGATAACTTATGTCTTTTGATTGGAGCATTTGGTCCATTTACATCCAAAATGATTATTAATAAGTATGAATTTAGTGCCATTTTATTATTTGTTTTGTCATTGTTTCTGGAGATTTTCTCTATTCCTTTCTAGTCTTTGTTACTTTTGGTCTTTCTTTCCCACTCTAAGAGTCCTATTCAATATTTCTTGCAGGGTTGTGTCATGAACTCCTTTAATTTGTCTATAAAACTCTTTATCTCTTCTTCATCAAGATAAAAAGCCTCTGTTCAAGGAAGGAAATAATTAAAAAAACTATTAAGGCAACCCCCACCTCACATGTCAGAATGGCTAAAGTTAACAAGTCAGGAAAGGACAGATGTTGGTGTGGATGTACGTGGAGAGAAAGGGGAATCCTCCTACACTGTTGGTGGGAATGCAAGCTGGTACAGCTACTCTGGAAAACAGTATGGAGGCTCCTCAAAAAGGTGAAAATAGAGCTACCCTACAACTCAGCAATTGCTCTACTGGATATTTACCCCAAAGATACAAATGTAGTAACCTGAAGGGGCACCTGCACCCCAATGTTTATAGCAGCAATGGCCACAATAGCTAAATTATGGAAAGAGCCTAGATGTCCATCAACACATGAATGGATAAAGAATATATGCTACACACACACACACACACAATGGAGTATCATCGAGCCACCCAAAAAATAAAATATTGCCATTTGCAACAACAAGGATGTAAGTAGATGGTATTATGCTAAGTGAAATAAGTCTATTAGAGAAAGATAATTATCATAAGATCTTACTGATATGTGGAATTTGAGAAACAAGGCCAAGGATCATAGAATCAGAGAGGAAAAAATGAAACAAGAATAAACCAGAGAGGGAGAAAAGCCATAAGAGACTCTTAACTATGAGAAATAAACTGAGAGTTGCTGGAGGGGTGGGGAGTGAGAGGGATGAGGTTGCTGAGAGATGGACATGGGGAAGGTGTGTGTTGTGGTGTGAATTATGTATTGTGTAAGACTGATGAATCACAGACCTGTACCCTCGAAACAAAGAATACATTATATGTTAACAATAAATAAAATTTTTAAATTAAAAGACAACCTACAGAATGGGGAAGATATTTGAAAATGACATTTGCATTTGATAAAGGGTTCATTTCCAAAATACATAAAGGTCTTATCAAACTCAACACCCAAAAAACAAATAATCCAGTTTTAAAAAATGGGCAGAAGATATGAACAGAAATCTTTACAAAGAAGACATGTAGATGGCAAACAGACACTTGAAAAGATGCTCACCATCACTCATCATCAGGGAAATACAAATCTAAACTAGAGTGAGATATCACCTCACACCTCTCACAGTGGCTGAAATAAAAACTAAAGAAAATAACGGGTATTGGCAAGGATACAGAGAAAGGGGAGGCTTCTTACACAGTTGGTGGGAATGCAAACTGGTACAGCCACTCTGGCAAACAGTATGGAGGTTCTTCAAAAAGTTAAAAATAGAACTACCTTATGATCCAGCAATGGCACTACTAGGTATTTAACCCAACAGATATAAAGATACCGATCGGAAGAGATACATGCACCCTGATGTTTATAGTAGCATTATCTACAATATGGAAACAGGCATTGACTGGTGAATGGATAAAGAGGTGGCGTATATATACAATGGAATATGAGTCATCAAAAAAAAAAAAGAATTCTTGGCAGTTGTAATGACTTTGAAGGAGCTAGAGAGTTTTATGCTAGCAAAATAAGTTAGATAAAGATAAACACCGTATAATTACACTCATATGTGGAACTGAAGAAACAAAACAGATAAACATGGGGTGGGGGTCGGGGGGAAGAGAGCCAAACCAGAAACTATTAACTGTGGAGACAAAACTGAGAGTTGCTGGAGGGCCTAGATGGGTGATGGATATTAAGAAAAGCACTTGTGATGAGCACTGGGTGTTGTATGTAAGTGATGAATGACTCAATTCTATACCTTAAACTAATATTATACTGTATGTCAACTAACTGAATTTAAATGAAAACTTGGAAACACACACATACACACACACACACCATTTCTGAAAAAGTGCAGGACTAACTTCACAATGTATACTTTTTAACTTGTGTGTACATATTGTGAGTAGAGACCCAGAAAAGATAGAAGGTTCAAAACAAACAGCAGGGGTTTGCTCATATGTTGGTTGGGAAAATGATTCTAAGTGTCTTGCATTGTAGTAGTCTGATATAGGGGTAAAATTTCCAAATACAAAATAAAATTTCAAGGAGTTAATATAAAATGATGCATTTGAAGTAAAAACAATTATAGGGTGGTTGGGTTATGACCATTGGGTATGTGCTAGAATGAGTGCTGTGAAATGTGTAAGCCTGATAATTCATAGACCTGTACCCCTGGGGGAAATAATACTTATATGTTAAAAATAATTTTAAAAACAAAGAAATAAAAAATAAAAATAAATAAATAAATGAAAATAATTTTAGCAGTTTGGTTTCCAAATTAAAATTAAATTTTTGAATATAGGGGCGCCTGGGTGGCTCAGTGAGTAAAAGCCTCTGCCTTCGGCTCAGGTCATGATCTCAGGGTCCTGGGATCAAGCCCCGCCTCGGGCTCTCTGCTCAGCAGGAAGTCTGCCTCCTCTTCTCTCTCCCTTCTTTCTGCCTACTTGTGATCTCTGTCTGTCAGATAAATATATAAAATCTTTAAAAATTTTTTTTGAACATAAACTTTATATCAGTTAACATATTTTAGGTGGTAAAAATATTCTAGGCAATGTAGCTGCTTTAAAAACTAGTAAAATCTTAAAGACATTGTTACTTTTACATAATTAAATCTTACATTAAGCTAACACAAATGTAGAACCAAAATCTAGAAATATATTTGTCCCATCACATTTCACAGAATCCTTACTGATTCTAGAGTTCTGATTTTGGTTCTGGATATCACAGTACAAGAGGAGCAATATTTTGTCATTCAGCAGATGGATACAGAAATAATTCAAAATATACAGGGCTTTTAAACTTAAAAAGAAAAAAAAATAAGTGGAAAAATTAATGGTGTCTCCAAAGGTTTCAAAATGTTGAGAAAATGTTTATATTATGCTGCTTTAGATGACAGAAGTAGAATCTGAGTATGGAATTAAGAAGAAAATATGAGCTTCAGAGAAGACATAAAAACCTAGTTAGGTCCTTACAATGTTCTGTTTTTTGAAGTTTAAATTTCCCATTTTTAAAATTGCTCAAGAAAAGACTGAATGACACATACATGGTAGAAATCTTACACCATGCATGTGTGAGATCAGAAACTTAAACTATCATCAAGAATAAGATATACGAAGCTAAAAAATCAGCCTAAAATCTTATATGGGACCAATAAAAAAAGCTTGAAGTATCAAAGATAAATAGTATTTTTTGCTTTTTTTTTTTCCCTGTATAAGCAAATGAGAAAATATCTGGCATAATTGATCATTAGGGAAATGCATTTAAAGCCCTCATGAGATAACATTACATACCAGTAGAATTTCTGGAATTAAAAATACAACTCATACTCAGTGTTGATAAAGATCAGCTGGAGTTTTAAAACACGGCTGATTGGAATATAAAATGGTAAAACAGTTTGACAGTTTCTTATAAAGTTTACTGTATACCTCTCACATGACACAGCCATTCCATTCCTAGGCATTTGCCTAAGAGAAATAAAAGCAAATGGGTATACAAAGATTTGTGCATGAATATTTGTAGATTTATGTCTAATAGCTCTAAGCTGGGAAACAACCCAAAAGTCCATCAACAGATGAATGGTTAAACAAATTATGGTGTATACATACAATGGGATATTACTTAGAAATATAAATAAATGGCTATATACAATACTATTAATGATCCTCAAAACACCCTGAAAAACAAATAATCCAGTCAATAAATGGGCAGAAGATACGAACAGATATGTCTCCAAAGAAGATATACAAATGGCTAGCAGGCACATGAAAAAATGTTCAACATCACTGGTCATCAGGGAAATACAAATCAAAAACACAATGAGTTACCACCTTGTACCAGTTAGAATGGCCAAAATTAACAAGAGAGAAAACAAAACGTACTGGTGAGAATGTGGAGAAAAGGGAACCCTCTTACACTGTTGGTGGGAATGCAAGCTGGTACAGCCACTCTAGAAAACAGTATGGAGGCTCCTCAAGACATTTAAAATAGAGCTACCCTACAACCCAGCAATTATACCACTAGGTATAATGTACCCCAAAGATACAGAAATAGTGAAAAGAAGGAGCACATGCACCCCAATGTTCATAATAGCAATGTCCAAAATGGACAAACTGTGGAAGGAGTTGAGATGCCCTCCAACAGATGAATGGATAAATATGTGGTTCATATATACAATGGAATATTACTCAGCCATCAGAAAGGATGGATATCCACCATTTGCATTGATATCGTTGGAACTGGAGGGGATTATGCTAAGTGAATTAAGTCAAGCCGAGAAAAAAAATTATCATATGGTTTCACTCATACGTAGTATATAAGGACTAGAACGGAAGACACAGGGGAAGGGAGGGAAAACTGAATGAGAAGAATTCAGAGGAGGAGCCAAATCAGGAGAGACACTACACTCTGGGAACCAAACTGAGAGTTACAGAAGAGAGGGGCTGGGGGAAGGAGGGACTGGGTGATGCGTATTAAGGAGGGTATGTGTAGTGATGAGCACTGGGTGTTATATGCAACTAATCAATCATTGAACACTACATCACAACCTAATGATGTACTATATGCTGTCTAATTGAACATAATAAAAAATAATTTTAAAAATAATAAACTGGGAAAAAAAATGATCCTCAAGACAGCCTAAATGAAACTCTACTGATGTCACTGTAAAACAGATTACATACTAGATGGCTCAGTTTATATAACAAGAAGTACAAATTAATCTATGTTATAGAAAATTAATCAGCTGTCTGGGGAGACAGAGAAGGGAAGGGTAAGAGGCACAGATTAACAAAAGCATATAAAAAAATTTTAGGTTATGATATTGATTGTGGTAATTGGTCCTCATCAGACCATATGCTTCCAGTATTCAGAGATTGTGTCAATTATCCCAAAATAAAACTATTTTAAAAGGTCATAATTCATCTAAGGTGTGCATGAATGGATGTGTGTTGCGTGTGTGGTATATGTTTTATGTGAGTATATATGCAGAACAGAGGACTTAAGAATTCACCAATGCAGTCAATCCACTTAAGCCACTGTTAATTTCTATAGTTAGGAGGCTTTCTGGCAGTGTAGAGGAGGTATTTTTTTTAAACTAGAAACCCTCTGGACCTTTAAGAGTTTGAGTCTGGGATCCTTAGAATGGTCTCTGAAAAGTTCTCTCTTGTTCACGTTTCTCCTTTCTTCAGGTGAAGAGAAGGAAATAGCAACCTAGAGCTCCTCTCTTACCTTTCACATGGGTTGATTTGTTTATTTGACTGAACAATCATTTACTGAGTCACTAATGTCATTGTATTGGCAAAACAGGGGTCCGACTGAAGAATACAATCTCAAACATTGTAATATGGGCAATTAAATAAAAAATAGAAACATCTTAAACACCGAGTACTTTGTGTGTTTGGCCTGAGAATGGTCCCAGGAGTAAAGGGAAGGAATGTTCTCCTTCTCGGACTTCTTATTCTTCCTCCCCTCTATTCCTTAACCCTCTTACAGGATGGCTACCCTGCCCTTCTTCTATGCAGCAATAGTAGCTTTCACAGTATGAGACATTTCAAGGTGCCAGAGGATGGAGTTAGCTCCTCCCCTGGCCCTAGCATTTGCTTCTAAGCCATTAACTGGCAGACTCTACTCTTTGAAACTATATTTCTGGCTCCTTTGCCACCAAAGTCATTGGCTCTGGACATGTTTTAGAATGTAATATTGAACAAGATAATAAATTATCTTGGATGTTTGGTTGTCATCTGTTTCTTAATAGCTATGAGGACATTGTTGCTGTTTCTTATTAATTACTTCCTGCTTACTAGAATGAGCTTGACCTAATAAAATACTCTTATTCCTAACTCATCCAAATTACTTTGGAGTGAAGATGGCCTTTTGAAGGGCAGGTTTCTTGGGTAAGTAAGATTGATTAGCCATTTCTGAAGCAGGAAACCATGATCATTAGATTCTATTTTTGCTTGTATCTTGAATTAAAAAATAACAAATTAAACTAACTAATTATTCAGCAAATGCAGTACATAAAATTATGTAAACAAACAGCTAGAATAAACTCAGCTAAGAAAATGTAGGAGGCCTCTGCTTAGAAAGGAGATTATCTTTAATACAATATACTGTAAAATAACTCCTCTCCCACTGTAGGATATTTAAAGCAAGCGGCTGAGAATGTCCTTCTGATAAGTTAAATTGTTTTTCCTTTTTAAGTTTTTAAAGACTCTACTTACTCCTTTTTTTTTTTTTTAAATAGCATATTGTTCAATTGATGCAGCACTTTCATTTAGTTGCCATGGTAACAAAAAAATCAGGCCTGAATTAAGCCCCTAGGCAGTCAAATTAGTCAAAGTTTTGCAAAATGCAACTCTCTTTTTTCTATTTTGATTAGGTCTCTTAGTAAACTGAGGTGAATTTAGCACATCAGTGAGTCCTCAAACCCAGTTCTGAAGTTTAATGAGGAATATTTATAAATAAGGAAAAAACTTATTCTGAGAAGAAAGATTTTACAATTTAGTATGATTTATTAAAACACTGAAATTGAGAGAAACAATGAGTTTTCATTATATGCTGTCAATGCAGATTTTATTTGTATATATTCTTTGCAGTAGATTTTTCTGATGTCTTACTTATTTTCTGGTTATTCCTCTTAGAATTCAGTAGTAAATTTAAGAGTATCATGTTAAGGATAATTCTGGTTATATCTATAACCTGTAGAATGGAAGACATGGAAGCATTCTGGGCACCTATTTCTAGGTATCTAGACAATAAGTGAGAATTTCACCTATATCTTGCAACCATGTTTTTCTGTACTTAATGTGGCTCCTGTGAACTGAGCATGTCAGGGAGGTGTTTGAATGAACTCACTACCTCTGGATTCCAGATATTACCTTTATATGTCATTTTAATATTAAGTCTCTTTATGTTTTTATTTATTTCCAGTTTAGTTAGCATACTGTGTAGTATTACTTTCTGGTGTACAATTTAGTAATCCAACACTCCCATAAAGCAACCAATGCATATCACAGTAAGTGCACCCCTTAATCTCTATCACCTATTTCACCCATCCCCCTGCCCAACACCCTTCTGGAAAAGATCAGTTAGTTCTCTATCGTTAAGAATCTATTTCTTGGTTTGTCTCCTTTTACCCCTTATGATCATTTGTTTTGTTTCTTAAGTTCCACATATGAGTGAAAGCATATGGCATTTGTCTTTCTCTGACTTCTTTTGCCTAACATAATATTTTCTAGTTCCATCAACATCACTGTAAATGGCAAGATTTCATTCTTTTGATGGCTGAATAGTATTCCATCGTGTGTGTGTTTGTGTGTGTATGTGTGTGTGTGGTCTGTATGTACACGTGTACCACCTCTTCTTATTCATTCATCAGTGAATGAATATTTGGGCTGTTTCTATAAAGTGGCTGTTGTAAATAATGCTGCTGTAAACCACAGGGTGCATGTATCCCTTTGAATTAGTATTTTTTGTTTCTTTGGGTAAATACCTAGTAGTGTCATTGATGGATCATAAGGTAGCTCTATTTTTAACTTTTTGAAGAAACTTCATACTGTTTTCCAGAGTGGGTACACCAGTTTGTATTCCCACCAACTGTGTAAGAGGGATCCCCTTTGTCTGTATCCTTGCCAACATCTGTTATTTCCTGTATTTTTTATTTTAGCCACTCTGATAGGTGTGAGGTGATATCTCACTGTAGTTTAGATTTGTATTTCTCTGATGATGAGTGATGTTGAGCATCTTTTCAAGTGTCTGTTGGCCATCTGTACGTCTTCTTTGTAAATATTTCATATCTTCTGCCCATTTTTAAAAACTGGATTATTTGTTTTTTTGGGTGATGAGTTTAATAAGTTATTTATATATTTTGGGGACTAACCATTTATCCTTCTGTGCATTGCCTTTTAGTTTTTTTGACTGTATACTTCACTGTACAGAAGCTTTTAATCTTGATGAAGTCCCAAGAGTTTATTTTTGCTTTTGTTTCCCTTGGATCAGGAGACATACCTAAGAAGTTAGTATGGTTGATGTCAAAGAGGTTACTGCCTGTGTTCTCCTCTAGGATTTTAATGGTTTCATGTCTCCCGTTTAGGTCTTTCATCCATTTTGAATTTATTTTTGTGTGCACTATAAGAAATTGGTGCAATTTCATTCCTTTGCATGTTCTTGTCCAGTTCTGCCTAACCATTTGTTGAAGGGACATTTTTCAATTGGATATTCTTTTCTGCATTGTCAAAGATCAGTTGACCACATAGTTGTGGATTCCTTTGTGGGTTTTCTATTCTGTTCCACTGATCTATGTCTATTTCATGCCAATACCATACTGTTTTGATCAGCTTTTTTTTAAAAGATTTTATTTTTTTTATTTGACAGACAGAGATCTGTCAAGTAGGCAGAGAAGCAGGTGGGGGGGGGTGGAGGCAGGCCCCCTGCTTAGCAGAGAGCCTGCAGAGGACCCTGGGATCACGACCTGAGCCAAAGGCAGAGGCCTTAACCCACTGAGTCACATTAAAAGCTGCACAACAGCTTTTAATATAACTTGAAGTCTGGAATTGTAATGCTTCCAAGCTTTAAGACTGTAGGTACCTTAAATTTCATGGAAGTGCTTCTGAATAGAAAAAGGAAAAGAAGCATTGTACTTTAGCTTCTTGACATTAATATGCTTAATAAAGATTGACTAAGGTGCTAATGGTAGCAAAATTAAGTCTATGTCATGGATTAATAAGCAGGAGAACACTGACCACTCTAATTGTGTCCATCACAACACTTTCTAAACCACTCTTGTTATCTGGAAAACTTATTAATATATGTGTCTTGTAATGTTCCTGCATTTGGTGGGAGCTGGTACCAAATCTGAATTCAATCTATTTTGAATTCAGATTTTTAGATTCCACATATATGTGAGATCATGCAGTATTTGTTCTTCTCTGACTTATGTCACTTAGCATAATGACTTTAAGTTCCAAATACATGTTGTAAATGGCAGGATTTCATCCTTCTTTTTATTAATATTCTACCACGTGTGTGTGTGTGTGTGGGTGTATTTGTTTCTTAGGTTCATCTGGCTATACAGTCATTCAAATCTACTGGTTCTTCCTTTATTCTCTGTCTGGATTATCTATCCATTATTAAGAGTGGGTTTTAAGGCCTCTAGCTATTACTGTCCTATTTCTCCTTTTAGTTCCATTTGTAATTTGCTTACTTATATATGAGTAATGAAATGTTGGGTGCATAATTATGAGTATTACATCACCTTGATGAATTGATCCCTTTATCATTATATAATGCTCTTTTTTGTCCCTTCTGACCATTTTTAGCTTAAAGTCTATTTTATCTGATACTAGTATAGTTGCCCTGTTTTCTTTTGGTTATCATTTGTTTGAAATATCTTCTTATCCTTTCTCTCTCAGATTAAATCTGTCTTTGAAGCTAAAGTGGGTCTCTTGCAGGCAGCATATAGTTGAATCTTTGTTGCTACTGCTATTGCTGATATTACTTCATTCAGCCATTCTGTGTCTTTTGACTGGAGAATTTAATTCATTCATGTTTAAAAGTAATTATTGATAGTTAAGGAGTTAAAATTGTTAAAGATTTTCTGTTTTGCAGATATTTTGTTCCTTGCATCTTTTTCTGCCATCTCTTATGATTTAATGACTTCTTGCATAGTTTGTTTTGACACCTTTATCATAATCCTTTATCATATGACTATTATAGGTATTTTCCTTTTGTGGTTACCATGAAGCTTACATAACTATTTGTAATAACATATTTTAAGCAGATAACTTCAAATAGCATATATAAGCTTCATACCTTAAGTTCATTGAAAACAACAACAACAAAATCAAAGTCTTAAAAGTTATGGACATAGGCAGTCTTATCTTTATGGATGTGAAGTGCTCTGGCCACAAGATGTGCTTCATGGTAACTGGTCATATAACCCTGAGTGGTAAGTGTGGCTACATCTACAGCCTCCATTCCACATTTATTTTAATCAAAGGACAAAGATGATGACTTCAGCAGATAAAGAATAATCATTTCTTGGCTAAAGGTCCATAACTCAATTATACTTTAAGTAGCACCAAAACAGAAGGAAATTTGATAATTATTTAAAAATTAAAAAAAATTAACTGGGAATATTATTTCCACATTACAGTACTAAAAGCAGATGAAGAAAGGACTGCCATTTACATCTTAGTTTAATAAGTGCATTTAATCTCAGATCTAAGTTTAAATGAAGTTAAAATTATTTACTTGTTTGCTAGTATTATTATGGAGTCACTGAATTCTCTATATTCTGTGAATATAATGGCAAGTCCCATTTCAGCACTGAAGAATAAATATGTGAACTACAAAAAATTTATACGTTAAAATGTTCTACTTTCAGAGTAAGTTATGACCAGTCAAGCAAAATGAAGATAAATGTAAAAAAGAATACACAATCTATCTCAAACAAGTATTTACCTTAAGTTTAATGAGTTAGTTGCTATATATTTAATGAGTTAACTGGTGCATATTAATTAAATCTCGATTGTTTGTTTAAAATCTTTTTTGTCGGATTTCATGCCATCTGGTTAACTTACTTTAAATGACAAAAGCAATAAGTACTTAATTGCATTCCTATTAATGCACTGTTGTTTCTAAACATGTGAGACTTTTAATGAGCATTTTACAAGGTTTACTGAATGAATATTGTATAGTTAAGAATAAATGTTTTTGTTAATTCCTTTGCTACTAAAAGTAGGTGTAAAGTAGTACAAAAATGTCATTAAATAAGGTTTAAATTATTTTAAAACAATTTATCACACTTTAGAAGTGAATTTCTAAAAATGTCTTCCTACAGTGGTTTTTAAATCTCCTGCAGTGTGTCCCCAGATGTTAGATTTCACTTTCTCTGTTCTTATGCCCCAGAAAAGAAATGTTGTGAACAGAAACATACACAATTGTTTAACCTTAGTGTGACACTGAATACAGAAGCTTAAAGGTTCTGTTTTAAATTACTCTCCAAGTCTGAGTGTTGTGGAAATGTAGAAAACTGTGGATATACATCAGTCAAAAAATGGGCATTTTGAAGAAAATATATTTACAATTTACAAATATACTAAACTGTGAAAGCTGTTTACACAGTAATTATTTAAAACTTGGAAAACATTTTAATTTGCCCTCAAAATCATAATCATCAGATTTCTTTCCTTGACCAGTCTGAAAATAGATTTTACCTGTACTATATAACAGAACCAAAGTTTAAACCAATGCCTTTCAGATTGCAGAACATGACTTCACTAGTGGCTTTGGAATTAAAATAGGTAATAGCCATCTTTTTCCCAAGTGAAAACGATAGAATATATCAAATAAATTCTACTTTTTGAGGGTAAGGGACCATTTGTGACACTTTTGTTTTATTTTTATAAATGTGTCTATAATATGTGTCTATGTACTTAACATTTTGCCTATCGGGAGTTGTGAAATCAAATGTGTTATACTGTGAATCACTGCCAAAAAATCTGAAAATCACTGGTTTAGGCATTCGGTAAAAGCCATTAACTATCTCTGTCTAAATTCTGTTCCTGGCACAGTTAAAGAAAAATTGGTATCCATCAAACTATTTTTAAATATTTAAACATCTATGGCTCTGCTAGATAAACAGCATGGACTGCATATGGAGTTGCATTCCAACAAAAACTTGAAAGTTGATTCTATATATGTATTTCTACAAATAGTTGTCATTTTGCTCTGTAATAATTAGGCATCAAAGGCAAGTAGTAAGCAAATGGACATCAAAAACTTTTATTATTTTGGGGGGTTTATCAACTTTAACCAAGAATTTCTGGGTTTAGGTGATGTTTATGGGAATTAATCTTTTTTATGTCATTCTTTGTCACTTCAGGGCCTCAAATGTGTAAACCCTCTATTTCTCCATAAGTGGTGAATAGATCAGTAGCCATCCTGGCTAATGGTCACACCAGTATATTTCTTCAGGGACTTGGGAGTTAGGATGATTCTCTGGCTCCATTTTGCCTAAGGACAACATGTTTCCTAGTTTGGCTAAACATCACATTAAAAAGGCTACACCTTAGGAAAGGACCTTCTAAGCAGACATTTAAGGGACTACCAACTGAGTGGTGTCATGTCTCTTTTTCCACCCCAGAAAAAGAGACCTGGGTCACTTTGTATGTACAGAAGAGAAAGCAACTCTTACGGATCTTTCTTCTGTCCACTTAAGATGGAAATATAGCTAATAGTTAGAACCTAAGACAACATGAGGCTGAGAAAGGCCAATACAGAAAAAAGTACAGTTTTTGTACTAGATTAGTAATGAGGTATGGTGGGGAATGTACAAACATGAAAGATATTTTATAGGAAAGTTTCTTACATTTTGTTTAGAAACTGAGAATCTTAAAGGAATTAGGGGGCAAGGAAAGTTGGAAAGGTAAAGTCAGATCTAAAACAGTTACAGAAAGAGACAGAACCAGGTAGAATACTCTGGCTAGAGATGAAACAGGAACCATATTGTTATTTATTAACAGTAATTATCATAATTCATTATAGTAATTTATATTATATAATATAAAATATTGTTATGACTTATTAATAAAAATTATTAATAAAAACATTGCTATTGTTAACTATTTTGTTCCTTAATCAGGCCCAATCTTTATGTAACATTGAGGATTTTTAATGATAAGCAATGGAATTTGACTCTGGTCAATTAAAAATGATACGGGGCTTACTGATTGTTAGAATGTACACACAGAATTAAACCTAAACTTTGAAAAAGAATCCTAGAAACTATGCCTGAAAAGTGACATAATGGGGAAACCACAGTGATGTGACTATTGACACTGCTCCCCAAAACTGAACTGCATTCAAGTTGCTCCTTTGGCAAGCACTAGTAACACTTTACAGCAGGGACTCCACCTATCAATGAACGCCGTCCCCAAACTGTGCCATTAAATGAAGACCCTACATATAGCCTGTTTCCTTGACTTGAGCACTTCTGCACCAAAGCCTCCCACGCATGTGCCTGTGTTGGGTTTGTGAGGTTCAATCACTTGGCTTGTGTTTGGATGTAAAGGAAGTTGGAAAGGAGTTCCCTGGGTTACTATTTAAGGCTGAGCTCATTAATCTGAAATTCCCCATCAGAGCAAGAATCTTCAAAATATGCTAATAAGCCTGAAAATATTACTCAGCCTAACGGCCTTTTGCATCAGTGACTTCTTCCTTTTGGAAAACTTTCAAGATCTTTAGATGGCTGTCTTTGAAAATTAAGGCCAGAGTTCAATTTCACTTCTTCACAAAGGCCTTCTTCAATTATGCTAAGCCAGTCTTCCAATCCTTCCTTATTCTTATCATCGGAATGTCTATCATCTATATAAATTCACCAGTATTTGAGGGGTACCTGGGTGGCTCAGTGGGTTAAGCCTCTCCCTTGGGCTCAGGTCATGGTCTCAGGTCCTGGGATCAAGCCCTGCATCAGGATCTCTGCTCAGCAGGGAAACTGCTTACCCTCTCTCTCTCTTTCTGCCTGCCCCTGAGTTGTGATCTCTGTTAAATAAATAAATAAAATCTTTAAAAAAATACTCACCAGTATTTGAAACATTTAATCTATACCTTCCTTTCCTCTCCCCTGCCACCCCATTGTCTTTTTCTCTTCAGTAGAATAAAAAGGGCAAGAGCAGGATTCTGTCTTGTTCACAAACTGTCATCACCCAGAGCAGAGTTTGGCACATGGCAGTGGCACAGCAGATATTTGCTGACAGAATTTTTGAATACTGGAGTAATATAAGTACTGGGCATCTAAAGACTCCACATAAATACCCAGAGGGTTGGGGGGTCTGGCGTAGAGGAGGAATAGTAATGATGTAAATGGAGAAGATTACTGGAAGCACCCTCTGTCCTACCCTACACCTGCTTTAGTCTCCAGACATGAATGTAGGTATGTGATTCTTTGAGGATCTGCTACTCAGGATTGGTTCACATGGAGTAACAATTCCATAGTTAAGGAGTGAAAATCTCATAGAAAATAAAAGAAAAAGCTATGACCTCATTTTAATAACCTGCCTGGATGAGGCAGTAGCTAGGCTGGAGAAAGCCATGGATGACAAAATTGAATTGATTAGGGCAGAACTGAAAGCCACCAGGGATGATGCTCAGTGTTAGGGCAGAACTGAAAGCCACCAGGGATGATATTCACAATGTTCTCAATGAGTTCCAATCTATCTAAATTCTCTAGAAGCTAGGGTAATTGAGACAGAAGAT